>NW_017720101.1:0-23027 GCF_001865875.1 Lupinus angustifolius
CCAGTTGTTAAGGGAGACAAATTTAGTCTCAATCAGTGCCCTAAAGGAAATCTGGAAATTCAGGAAATGCAAAAGATCCCTTATGCATCAGCTGTAGGGAGTCTTATGTATGCTCAAGTATGTACGCGTCCGGATATAGCATTCATAGTTGAGGTTTTAGGCAGATATATGAGTAATCCAGGAATGGACTATTGGAAAACAACCAAAAGGGTCATGAGGTACTTAAAGGGAACAAAAGACTATATGCTCACATATAGGAGATCAGACCAATTAGAGATCATTGGGTATTCTGACTCCGATTTTGCGGGATGCCAAGAAAGTAGACGATCTACTTCGGGCTATGTTTATTTGTTAGCTAGTGGTGCAGTTTCTTGGCGTTTTTCCAAGCAAAACCTTGTAGCTTCATCCACCATGGCAGCAGAATATATAGCATGTTTTGAGGCATCACTTCAGTTATCATGGCTGAGAAATTTTGTCACTGGGCTGGGGATTGTGGAAAGGATTGAAAGACCACTAAAGTTATATTGTGACAATAAATCAGCCGTGTTGTTCTCAAACAACAATAGGAGTTCGGCAAAGTCGAAACACATAGGCATTAAGTTCCTAGTTGTTATGGAGAAGGTACAAAGTGGACAGCTTTCCATAGAACACTTAGGCACTAACTCCATGATTACGGATCCTCTTACAAAATCCATCACACCCAAGGTCTTTCATGAGCATACTGTTCACATGGGTGTTTTGCTATGTGAAGATTTTTAGTTTAGTAGGAGTTAGATTGCGCATAACTTTTATCATGTTCTATGTAATTTGGGTATTTTGTATGAATACTTTGTATTCAAACTTCAGTTGATTAATCATTCAGTTTGGTATTCTGTCTTTATGCTTTGTACAATAAGGTTTTATGTTATTATTAAGGATCTCACTAAAGTCAAATAAGACCAGTTGAAAATTGACATGTACTGATCATATTCATGTGATTTTCATGCTACACATTTCATGATGAATCTATGTCATTTAGTTGTGTCAATGTTGGTGATCATTGTTGAATTAACCATGATTGATATGGCAAAGTTCACTATGATTCGATATGGAGACACGACTAATGGACGGGATAATTTAGGCATGCCTAAGTCATAATGGCAATATTTAAGCGCACATTAAGGATAATACGTATGAAGAATCATATGTGTGACCAGTGGGAGATTGTTAGAATTTCTGACAATTTATGGGTCACAAATATCATTCTATAATTGTGTTATGACCATTATTTAATTAGCCAAAATATAAAATGATCCTCAAGAATTAATTTGGTGGCTAAGGGCATATGTGTTATGAAATATTACAAGTGTAGATACCTTCAGGCAATTTCTGATTTGATGAAGGGACTGAATCAGAATTATTACAACTAAAGTAGTAACCACTACGTGGTTACTTTTATGGGTTATGGTCCCCATTTGTAGAGCAATGAGTTTTGTTGAATAGGCTGATGAGAATAAAGGGAATAGTGAAGAGTTATCATATATAAGATAACATTCCATCACAACTCCATCACATCAAGATTCACTCTCACCATAAGGCACACTCGCAAGCTTTTGGTTTTCTCATTCCCCTCTAGAGAAGCATAAGGAAAACCATTCGGACTCTAACATCTGGAAAATCATCGAACCCTTATACTTTCTAGATTCCAGAACTGGCTCAACAAGGTATGTTCTTCATCTTCACCATGAACTCATTTGGGGTTTATTCGGTCTGGACCATGGTTGTTCCAGTTGGATTTATGTATGGGCATAAACATTAGGTTATAAGAACAAAGTCATGGTCATAAGTACTTCCGTGTTTAATCTATGGATTTCAGATAGAGATATTCTCCAACAATACCACTCATATGATTAAGGGTATTGTCCACGTGTTCCTTGTGCTAGAGTGGGTTTAGCCAAATTTTTGGAGGCACTTAATGCCATAATAATATCAGCCGAGGGAGGGAGAGAAGCAGGAACCGTATTCATTAATTTGGTATTAAAAAAACTAGGATCATTAAACTCCAAGGAAGAAGCCGAAACACAAGGTGAATAGACTCCATGAATCGTTGTAGCCGTTGGTGTTGAATGCCCCATCAATGCCTTGCTCAAAAACTTAGAAGCATTTAACTCCTTGGTTCAAAATAGAAACCGGTGCAGGTTCCTTAATCCCAACATTAAAATGCATTAAATTTCCAGTAGTTAATGAGTTTAATCGTTACCTCTTTTTCATCTCTGATGCTTTAATATTATTGGCTGCATTAAAACGTGAGGGCTCACCAGAATCCAAAGAATCCCCCCACCACACAGGTTTTTTAGAAGTGGATATATTCTCCATAGAACCACGATGATTTTTAATAGAATTAATGCCTTTTAAATGCACCTGAGTTAGCACCTTTAGGATTTCTTTTCCCCCTAGTCACCATCATCCACTCACCATGAGGGTTTGTAACTTCTAGTTCCGTTAGGCATGCAGTCAATAATGGAGCATTAATGGTGTAATTAACCTAGTCACCTGTTCCATGATCTCCTTTCCAACGTTCCTCCTCCATTGATTGTAGATGGATACCCTCTGAAGGTGGCGGCTCATGGGTGCCCTGTTGGGCCATGGTGGACTTAGAATTAGAGCAATTGTGAGAGACATGCCCATAGTAGCCACATGATCCACAAAGGATATGTGGACTTTCATAGTCAACCTTATGCCAATGCCTTTTTGGACACAAATATTCTCTACCACATGTTGACTCAAGTCTATCTCCACACAAATGGGAGTAAATTTGCCTCGAGCAAACTTCAAGGTATTATTATCGATTTTAATTGGTCATCCAATTACATAAGTAATAGGAAGAAGAAAGCACTTATCATAAAACATGTTCAGCCCAATAAGCCTAACCGACACAAGAGTTTTGGTTACCGTAGATGTCGTTGAATCAAACTTCAGGGACCAATTGGAGATGGCAACATAATGATCTAAAATAATCCAAGGGCCACCTTCCAAGACCTTGTCTCTATCTGCAGCAAGATCGAACTTTATCATAAAGAAACCATTTTCAATGTCCATCAAGTCCAAGTCACCTGTTGTTTTCTAAACAGCCTTAAGCCTGTCCCGCGTCAATTTGAAACTCAATCTCTTTGCGATCAAAGTGACAATAATAGAGTCCCTCCATTCCAAACTATATGTCTGGATCACATTGGCATCAAAAGTGATAGTAGGAAGCAGACAATTTTCGCCTATTAAATCCACATAGGCCAGACCTTTAGCAATAAGATCAACCTCCTCCCTCACTGATAAGAACAAGGATCCTCTCCATAACAGAGAGGAAGTGATTTTTTTTTACTCAGTTTTCAATGACAAAAATATAAATAAACAAAAAGATAAAAATGTCATTGCATATTATATTTTGTGTGTTATTGTGTGACACTTACCTAATAGAGAAGATCCTTACTCCACTGGTAGAGAGTGTCTGTCCGCTAGGACCTTGTCTTGGAATGATACTTTCATATTCTCCACATTCATCTCGATCTCTTTCTCCAGAGGCGGTCATGGTCACTAAAAGCCTGCCAGAAACTGAAACTCAAAGCACTCTCGGTTCTCCATTCCCTTATCCAATCAATGATTATTAATACCATTATACATTTTTTATAATATCAATTAAAATAATAATTACAGTTTTATTTTTTTCAGCTTATTTTATCCACAATATTTTAAGTATTTTTAAAATAAGTTTAATTTGTATGTATTAATAGTATAAAAAGTTTTGATATTATTAGTTCATCACTCATTATTAATATATGAATTATCAATAACTCTTAAATAAAAGTAATACATATGATTAATAGATGATGTACTCACTACATAAATTTTTTCCATAAATATTAAACTATTTTAAAATTTCTGTTAATTTATCATAGCTTAGAAGGTATTTTTGTGGGGTTTTTTTAATTATATTTATTCATTTATGCATATACTATATATCTTATGCCTAATATTACTTTATATACTATATATATTCTAAAATTACGTAAAAGTATTCATGGGACGTCAAATAGCGTTACTGTTTGGATCACATAACACAAATGTAAGTTTAAAATGTTTCATTTGTTCCAAAACATTTGATCTGTTGGTTTTTATATGATTGTATATATGTTTATGTTTTGTGTAATCAAGATAAATTATATAAATTTCTCAAATCCACCTTTATTTATCAGAGCGTTTTTTCTAAAATAATTTAATAATCTTTTTTGCATTCTATTCCAAATTTGTCTTCACTTTTCAATGTATCACTCTATTAATAATGTTTCAATGCGCATTAGGAATTAGGATGGAACTACTTCCCTCTACTATTCATTCATTGTATCACTCTCTCCTAATAACTTATTTTCAAATTATTGCAATTAGAATGAAATTTATGATAGAAAAATAAATAGACATATTTCAGTCAAATTATTGATTTTATAAATTATGTAGATACGTTATTGGAATTAGAATGAAATTTATGATAGAAAACTCATAGGAATATTTTAATTAAATTATATTTAATTTTTATATCATTTATTAATTTCTTAAGCTATGCTTATTATAACCTCAAATATCAAAAGTTTTGAGACTTGGCAAAATTATTGAATAAGTGTCTATCATATTTGATTCGATAGAATATATAAAAATTGATTTTGCTCAAGAAGTTTAATTCTAAATTGGATACTTGATCGATTTGAGTTACCCATCTAATCAGTTTTGTATTAAAATTGGAATAAATCATTTTACACCGATTGATTTAAGCTAAAAATACTAACATGACATTGATTTAAGATGGAAAAAATCTAGTGCTTTAAACTTATTTATAATTATATTTATCACTTGTTAGGTTATGTTTTAGTAAAATCTTAGTTGTTTAATTACCTTTTAAAGTTATTTGTTTTTGTTGTTGTAAATAAAGCGTAAAACTTATGTTGTTTAGTGATGTTTTCACTTATTCGTAACATTTTTAAAAATAAAACATTCTTTATTGGTTATTTAATTAGATATTTGTATGATATAATGTTTTTAAATTTTGAGTATAGAATTATTATATATGTTAGCCACTATGATGAATTTTTTAAATTTTTTAATAAATTGAGTCAAATGGTCAAGCCATTGATTGACTAGTCCAACTGTCCAACCAACCTAGTATATGACCGAGTGAATAATTTTCCAATTTTATGACAATTGTTATTAACAAGAAAATTTAAAATGATAAGATTAGGAGATATATTAAGAAATAGATATATTCAAAGACAGTAGATGGGATGGAGGACTTATGAATTAGATTAGTTGAGTTATGTGACCCAAAACTAAATTAGCAGAAAAACAGGTCAATAAACTAACAACCACACCGAAATTAACATACTCCATTTCCCCATTCATCATTTATTGAGCTTTGCTATATAATAGTATATTGGAAAAATTTATTGAATGTTGGGAGTGAATTTAGAATTATTTGTTTATGTGTTATACAGAAACATCGCTGCAGATTTGTGATTCATGGAAACGAAATACAAGATAGGATTTGTAACATAGTTTAAGAAAACATATCTTTGTTCTATATCAATGTGAGTTATGTTGGTTTAAGCATAAAGTTCTAGGTTCAATCTTAATTCATATTAATGTTAAAATCACAATTACAAGGGATTTCCACTTAGTACACCATATAGACATTTTTTGTTGGGTGCTTGTAAGATCCCATTGGACCTAAGGGGTAGTAGGGAAATGAGAATGTTAGCATAGAAATACCATTCTTTACTGGAGTTAATCTTAAAGTTTATGATGGTAAAATTTGGTAAATTAGTTTAAGCAATTTATTATATAGGTAAAAATCGTTACAAATGGTAAGATAATAATGATCCAAATCATAATTAATAAGATAAACACAACTAGCTAAGTCCTAGATAAGATAAGCCTCTACAAATCCAAATATATGTAACATTAATTTCATTAACATTTTCTTAAGCAATCTCACTTTTCAAACGTGACATTTTAGTTGTGGCTCATTAAGTCAACTTTCTTCTAAATGTGTTTAGACTTGTTTCCTTGTGAACTGTGTGATCCATACCAAGTCAATTTGCCTTGGCTTCTTATCTGAAAAAAGTTTAAAAATACAAATATACCCATTTTATCAAAATTTACAAAGTTTAAGACAAAAAAAAAAATAAGAAGAATACAAACAAGTTGTGCTTGATGATGTTAAAAGAATCCAACAATGACACTTAAGATTGTAAGAAATCTATAAGTGCCATATATTATTATAGAACACCAAGTCAATGAGGCAAGGTGTTGAATAACTACTAAATGTGTTTAGTAATGACTAAGGACCAACACTTCTAAACATTATTTTATATTGTGGACCCCACCATTTGATGTGACCACAATATTGTAATTACAGTGACTACCATAACTGCATTATACCGCAATTATAATGTGACACCATATCATAATGATGCAGCTGCATCAGTCACAACGCAATTGCATCACACTATGCCAAGCAGCACCAAACTGTATCAAATTAAAAAAATTAATCATAAATTAATTCACACTACAATGGTCACAATCCATTCTGCAGTTGCTAAAATAACACTAATTACAATAACCACAATCGTGATTGTAACCGCAATTTAAATATAGATTTTATTTTAAGAATCACAATGATGAAGTATTAGGTCCATCTACCCATTATCACTATATTAGCTCATATTTTCTAACAAAAAATAGTCAATAGCTATAGTGATTCATACACTGACACATACATTTTAATTGTTTAATAGTCTAAAAATGGTAAAACCATGAAGATGTTTTCAGCTTCTGAACTCTACAATCCATCATAGCTAGCTTCCATAGCATTTATGAATATCCAATGGTTAGTAGTAACATTAGTCTTTGAGTATCATCCAGTTCCAACTCTCTCTATTCTGAATCCTCATGCCATCATAATTTGTGTCATTTATTAAGGCTTTGAATGAAACAATAATGAATCAGAACTTTGGTTTATAGAACTTCAGTCCCTCATTTGTATGATCCAAAACCATAAAGTTGAATAATTGATGCCATATATGGAGTTGTTGATATATGTTCTAGCAGTTTGTGCTGATTATTAGCCAGAACTTGCCTTGTGTGTTTTCTTCTTCTGCAAGTTACGCGCGATTTCTATGCAGGCTTGATCAACCATTCCTAGAAAATCCTTGACTATGACAAATAATTGAAACTTATGTCCTGAAGTTCCTTTTGAAGCTCCACCTTGATAGTATTCTGCTGTTCTCTTGATAAGCTGCATTACCCTTGTTTGCTCATCTCTTACTAATTTCAATTCTTCGTTAGCGCCTCGAATTAAATGGTTGAATTCTTTCACAAAATTCCCTCCTTCATTTCCACATTCGGAAACAAGTTTCTGAATTTCGACTATCCGGGTTGATAAGGCTGAGATTGAACCGACTAAACTGTCATAATCTATAAGTGCTGCTTTCTTAAGGTTAGAGAATTCAGAACTGATCCCTCCAACAATTGGTAATCCTAGCATTGTATATTCCCTTTCTTTATCTTCATTTGAAGGAGTAGCATTGTTCTTAGAGTTTGCATTTACATCGCTGTTGCTGTTTCTACTGCTGCTTCGGCTAAGGCTGCGATTAAAAGCGATGTGTTTTCCTTCCAAACGGATCACTCCTTCGACCACAAAGTTAAGTAATGTGGTTTCTCCATTAGTGCTCTTCACATCAGAGAGTTTCCTTAGAGAATCCAAATTGAAAGCATGAGCATTACCTCTTGCAGTACCAGCGTTGATACGATTTCCTGTCTTTAGCACTGCTTCAAGAAGCCTCACAAATAGTCTCTGGCTTTTAAGCTCCTTACATCCCAATTCAAGTGTCTGCAAAGATTCTCTGATATCGAGAATCTCGGAGTCATAGTTCAACCTGAATAGCATGGCATTCA
The DNA here is from genome assembly GCF_001865875.1 of Lupinus angustifolius. NCBI lineage: Eukaryota > Viridiplantae > Streptophyta > Magnoliopsida > Fabales > Fabaceae > Lupinus > Lupinus angustifolius. Next base: position 7,975 of record NW_017720101.1, read on the forward strand.
AGCGCTTAAATGCCGAAGGAACAGATTTGAGGATGTGATATAAGAAAGATTCAGCTGTAGCTAGTCTTGTTGGGTCTCCTTTGTATTCAAGGATAAGAGATTGTTCTTCTTGTGTTGGAGAAAAAACTCTAGCAAGCTTTTCAATGGTATCTGCATTAAGGCCTCTGCCATCAATGAGTGCTTCAAGAATTTCATCTTGCGTTGCTCCAAGAGATTTCAAAACAATAGCAATGTTCTGTGATTTTCTGGGATCAAGAAGAAAAATTCGTGTCGCTGTTGGTATGCCAGCCTTGCTTGGACTCATAGAATCATTCTTTCCTTTGGGGGATTTTCGATTGGTGGCGACATAACCGAAGAGAGCTTCCATAAGATCTTGATCAACACTGAAATATTGAATCCAAAATCTTAGTGTGTTAAGTAAAACTACAATGAAAAGATCAATCAATGTATGCATAGTAAAAAAGGCGTATCAGTACACAAGGCTTCCTCAGTTTGGGGAAAGTAAACATACACAGCCTTACCCCAAGGAAGGAAACTTTTCCCGCGACTTAAACTCATGGTACTGTTATTGTGCCGAGGCTCATCCTCTAAATTTATGTATAATAATATTTACAAAATATAATACCTGAAAGAACCACCATCAACTTTGTCCCAAACCATTGAGTGATCAGCATTGTTAGTATTCACCTTATCCCAATGCAAAGGCTTCAGTTTGACTTCATCATTTCTTGTCTCTGACATGCTACCTTTCCCTGAAGAGTTTCTTTGTTTAATTGGTGGAGGTACTGGTTTTGATGATGACTTCAAATTACCACCTTCCTTTGATGGAGGAGGTGGTGGAGATGGACTCTTTGTAGCTGTTATTGGTGGAGGAGGTGGAAGAGGTGGAAGAGTTGAAGCTGGTGATGGTGAAGATTGAAGGGTTGCAGTGTAAGGTTGAATTGGAGACTCTTGTTTCTTATCTGATGCAACAAAAGTGGGAAGAGGAGTGGAAGCAGAAGAAGAAGAAGAAGAAGAAGAAGCATTATGAGGAATTCTTGTAATTCTATATGGTTCATCCTCTTTTATGTGAGAAGTTGAAGATTTCCCTCTATGTAGAGGAATTTCTTGGATGGACTTGAAATTTGTCACTTGATTTTCTTCATGATCATTTTCTTCATCTTCTTTTTCTTTGTTTTTAGGACTATGAAAGACCTCTTTATGAAGATCCCTTTTAGAGTTTTTCCCTTCAAGTTTTCTCCAATAAATTACATCCAAACCATCCTCATCCACAATCATTCCCTTCAAATTTCCATCTATTCTCTCAAACACATTTCCTTGAACCACAATATTAGTATTTTTCATCTCAATTCTCCTTCTTTTCCTTAAGCACCTTTGATATAAAATGAAAAGTATACCACAAACAACTACTGTACTTGCTGCACTTGCAGCTACCGCAATCGCTATCTTACCTTTCGATGAAGTACTTGTCGATGCTGCTACGGGTCCTGGTGCCAGTTCTTGTGCTTGTGGTGATGGTTGTGGTTGAGGCCTTGGTGGTGGTGGCGCAAGATTTTGTGGTGTTGGTTTTGAGGCAGAAGTTTCATTAGGATAGAAGGTTTCAATGTTCTGAGGAGAAATAATCTGGCAATGGCAGGGTGGTATTGTTAAAAAACTGTTTAAAACAAAAACAAGACACAAAAGAAGCCATGATGATTGAAGAAGCATCATATTCAAAGTTTTTGAGGAAACTAAGGTTCTGAAAACAAATATGGTTTGGTTTTTGTCTTATGTTTTTGTTTGTTGACAGTTTCAAAAGAGTGTAAGCAGTTAAGTCTTGAATGAAGATGATCCTTAATCCTAGAATAAAGTAATAGATGCTGTTGAGTGATGATTTGGTACAAGAAGAACTGGTATTAGTTTGAAAGAGACTAGTTTACTTTGTCAAACATAAATGGAAAAGTTTTGTTGACATCTTGATTAGGACATTGTATACACTTTTTTTTAGGGAAAGTCTAAAACTCTCTAGAACCTAGCATGTCTTCTGATGTAGTTCTTATATTTTTAAAATGTATAAAACATACCATAAACTCTTAATTGTTAAAAATTGTGATGCAAAATAGTCTTTCACCATCTAAATTGTTAAAATTGATAATTTCAAAGCACAAGTTTGGGGTCCTTTTTAAGCATGTTTTAGAGTTTGGAGTCTAAACATTTTAACATTCTACTCACTTTCTCTTCCCTCTTTTCTATATTGTCTTTCCCTACTTAATTTAACTACTGCATTAATTTAGTTGTGACTTAATGACCCTGATGGAGCCATCACAAGGATTGAATACTGAGAATTGAGTAAAGTAGCTCACCAAATTGGCTATTAGTTAGGACAATGAAGTGACTTATAGCCTATACTATGTGTAGTGGTTTGAAAATATAATATTGGGGCAGGCTTCACTTTTTCCTTTGATTGTGGCCTTTTGCTTTCTTGGATGACCATGATGATCACAAGATTGTTCAAATGTATCTGATGCCTACCTTCCAAGGTTGATCTTAGCCAAATACTTTTTTTAATGTGCATGAGGTTTACCTAGCTAATAATTAAAGACTAATCTTTTAATTGAAATATATATACAAGCAACAATCACACATCTTATAATATGCTTGATAAATTTGATTATATACCAATTATGATCAAAGTTATCACTAATTTGAAGGTAAAATAAATCCCCCAATTTTTCTTCTCTTCATTATTTGTAATTTTTAAAGAAGGAAAGTGAAAATTGTTCTTCTTTTTTGGTGGATCCGGTTTAGACAGACCGTGATCCGGTAGAAAGTTTTCTTGATGTTGCCTGATATTTGTCTGGGAGCATTTAGGGAGTTATCTGAAAAGGTTCTTCGACACTCAAGATAGTATATGAGAGATGTATGCGTAAAGAGAGAATATAAAATACGATAGATAGTAAGCGAGAGAGTTGAGATTAAGTGTTACTTACTTATGGGGAGTCCCCTTATTTATAGTGCCGAGGTGCATGGAATATTCGCTACCAGATGTTGTTGGCCTAGACGACCATCTGGTCTTGTCGGGCTTGTTCCAGACAAGTAGGGATCGCTTTACTCGTGTTGGACAGCTCTGGTAGGTTCAACTTTATGGATAGTTGATTTATAGCCTTGATTGGTTGAGAAGCTATATTCTAGGTATGTCTCTATCACCTGACAGAAAGTGAGGATAATGTGTAGGTGACATGCGGCTTGTGGCAGGGTCTGTGCTGTTCAGACAGTATCACAACTCTATACATAAGGCATGGTAGACAAATGATAGAAGATGTCCTTGTACTTTTATCTAGATCTTGTCCGATCAACGGTGTACCTTTTGAATTGTCTGGTTATTCGATCAAGATTCAAGGGTCTCTGGAACACATTCACCATGATGCGTCTTCCTAGACCGGGATGGAACAAAAATATTGCAAATAAAAATATCTTTATCCTAACAAATTGAATAAGATGAAATATATTCCTACTCTTTTCTTTAAATCTTTTCATTATTTGTAATTTTTTTGAGAAGGAAGTCTAAATCTGGTGAGAAAAAATATCTTTATTCAAACAAAGTGAATCTGATGTAATCTTAGAATGATTAAACATTTTATTTAAAATTGTTAAAGTTAAAGTATATTATTGATACTTGATAACAAATAATTTGTTTCACCTAGAATGACAAGGTGCAAGATTAATTTCTTTTAAGCTATAGAAAGTATTAAAATAAATCCAGCTAACATTACCCTTATTAAAAAACAGAAAATGAATATCTTAATGTTCTTTTTTTAACTACAAATCAATTTTTTTTAACAACTATTACAATCTGACTTTTATTTATGTATGAAACAAGAAAGTTTAGATGACTTTTTCTGACGACCAAAACAGAAAGGTTAAGAAAAAGAAAGAACTAGTAGTCTAGTATGACTATGACTAAGTATATTTTTTCATTAATATTTTCAATATTTATTTGTATTTTTTAATCTAATTGAGCCTTACAAGACACTACAAATTTACAACATGTTGGTATGAGGGATATGGTAAGTAATTAGTAAAGAAATGAATGTCAAACGGAGATATACTGCACTAAAATGTAACATATAATTTAAATCGTACATGTAATACTAATCCTGATTATATACCACTTAAGATGCATGACATGCGTATTTGATTTATTTATAGATGTATGAATAAATGAGACTGTAGATTTTGATGCACATGATGTATGGAAGTGTATGAGATGTAGTTAAGGAATTTATGTGATTTTTTTTATAGGCACTAGGACAATTGAGAAATGGAAGTTATGATGCATGTGATTTGGAATGCGTTATTATATTTTAAAAAAATATAATGATTGAAATATTTAAAAATGTATGAAATGATTTATATTTTGATTTTTTACGATAATGGGTGAAGAAATTTAAGATGATATATGAAATGCAATGGTGAGATAATGTATTAGAATACAAGAAACACTACAAAACAATATGCTTAATAGCCACGCTTAGGTAGCCACACTTCTTAGAAATGTAGGTGAGTTTTAAAATTAGATATAATTAGACACATTATTATATGTGGGCTTTGTATTTTCTCCTTCTCCTTATTACTGTCATTCTCATTTTTTCTAATTCATTTTTCTCCATTCTGGAAATTTTCCAATTTCTCTATCTCCTTTCACCACAAACCCATCATATCTCTCAGTCTCTCATTAACGATGGAGATTCTTCTCCCATACTCAATTTCTCATTTTTCTCACCATAAAGGAGGTATCGTCACAAATGCCACAACTATTCGCTGTCATCAACTATACACCGCCACAATCGTTTGCTGCCATCGTCATCGCCATTCATGGCATTTCACAATCACATTTCAGAAGCGAATTCTTTTGAACTCGGTCCTTCCTCAATCGATCGCCATTGACGCGACGTTCTGCTCTGTTGCTTCCATTAGCGCCGCCTCGCTGTTCTTCGTCTCCACTAATCCAATATTACTCATTTTGAAGTGTTATTCTCTGGTGAATAGACATCCCTAATTTGTATTTTCTATTAATATTTTTCTTCCCTAATCTTCAATTTCATTTCATAAGTTTCCTAATTTCGATTTCTTCTTCTCAATTTCACCATCGCTGACATTCACTATAGTCGTTGTTCAAAAACGAGTCAAAGTGGAGCCTTCTTCTTAGTTCAATTCTCTAAAATTGTGAATGCTAAACCCTAATTTGTAAGTTCTTCAACTAATATTCCTTTATACTTGGTCTCTAATTTTACATTTTTGTAGTTCTTCTATCTATATTTCCTAATATTTGAGAATTGTTTGCTTAGAGGATGTTGGACTAGCTTAAATCAAGGTTTCTTTAATTTTTTGTAGACTCTCTATTTTTTTTCCTAATCTCTTAGTTTTCTACTGATTTTCATTAAGTATCAGAGATGCTAGATTAGCTTGAATCAAGGAAAAATATCATGGTTTGTTTTTCGAGTTTTTTCCCTAATCAACTTAAAATTGTGTGTTCCTGAGTTTAAATCTTTGTTATACCAATTCATTTTGTGCTTGCATTTTCTTCTGCCATAGCATTGTTCTTTAAGCATTCTCAATGTGTTAGTTTAGTCTTAGATGTTGAAGATTGTCATTAGTAGAAAGACATTGAAGAACTTGAAACATTTGATGTGCTTCCATAAGGATTGTGGGGGAATTAAAGCAGAAGCATTGATGTGTTCAGAAGCCACAAACAGAAGCATCAAAACATAAAAAGGAGGTATGTCATTTTAGGTGTTCAATTGTTACTTTCTCATCATCATTTATTAGTGTCTTTCAAGAATTCAAGACTGACAGTATTGAGATTTTGGTTAAAATTTGAGATTTTTGTAGTCCTTTGCTGTCTCCTACATCAAAATGATCAGAATTACCAATTGACCAAAGGGATAGTGTTGCGCTTACTCCCAAGAATGTACAGGTGGTTGCCCTTTTAGTTATGTTTATGACAATTTGTTACTTGCCTGTATTTTCGGTTTTCTCCTGTTCATTTTTGCTCAGTGGTTCTGTAAATTTGGTTGTGATTGCTCATATATTTCACCCTGATTTATATTGTGAACTAGGCCTTGAGAAATGTCTTCAACATTGCTCATTGATTGAATAATGTTTTGGGCCCATCGTGGTTTTGGTACCCTAATGAGACGAGAAGATGTGGCTTAGTGAGTGATGAAGGGTGGTTATTTCTATCAATTCTAATGGGAAAAGTTTCACATTCTTTAACCTGATACTTTTATGCTTGATCATTCTCATGATCTCTTAGGAAGCTTCTTTCATGGGCATGATTGACATGTATATTCTTTATCCCATAGTTGGTTTTAAAATCAGCATCTAAAGCATTTAAGGTAATGTATTTTCTTTGCATTTTATGCTTCAATTGGTTTAGTTGTTATAATGTAGCAAAAGTATTCTGATTTTGATCTGAAATTTAGTTGAAGTTAGAATGCAGGGGGTTGAGGTGAGATAAGGTGTTTATTTAATTAGAATGCATGGCTATATATGGCTCCTATGGAAGTTTAATGATTCAGAAGTAAGGGATGATAATTAACTAAGACATGGTTTATTCTTCAAGGAGAGGAATTATATATGCCATTTAAAATCAGAGATTTCAACTTTCTTATCATATGGGTCATATTGAGATTATCCTCGAGTACAGAGAATAAAGGATATGATAAACAACAGTTGTATGAAATTCTCTTATGATAAATTGTTATTGAATAGTAATGACACTTAAAGTGTAATAATATTCAACAAATTCATAGATTTGTGTAAACTTCATAAATATTGAACTAGAACTGGAATCAGCAAGGCTTAAATAAATAGTGACAGTTGAATGTCCATTTAATTCCCAAGCACCTTGGGTTTTATCCACATGAATGATGTTATTCATACATTTCTTAGTTCACCAGTTAAGTAACAGGGAGATTGATTATAAGCTTTGTTTAAACTTTATCGTGGAGTGGCTTGAATACTGACATTTGTTGAAATATAAACTTATCTGATATTCTATTTTTGATGCAGCTTTGAAGGAACTCTTCATCCATTACATGGAAGCATGGAAATTGTGGTACTCAGAAGTTGCAGGAAGAGGCCAATACAAGTTTTCTTATTCTAACTTACAAATTAGCGAGTTACTCTCTTTCACTCAAGATATTCCATACTCTTAGTTACAATTGCTTACATATTCATGAACTTATATTAGTTTAGTATTTTATATTATGATTCCTCACTAGCAACAATGAATGTTACACTTTGTAAATTTAGATGACTGCTTATCTAATTATATGATTCTTTTATTACTATTGTTATTAGTTTAACAAATACTTAATTTTTAATTTAGAAATTTATTATTATATCATTGAGTGTATATTATTGAGATTGATGCAGCCAGGGACTCTGAAATAAAGGAGGAGGACCACAGATCTCAAAACTCCTTCAAGGTGATGCTGAAGTGATCAAGTGGGCAAGACTAGAAGTTCCATGTGATTATACGTGAAATTTTTACTATAGAAATATTAATGCTCTTTTTAACCAAATTTCGAATGTTTCAACAATTGGTTTGAATGATACATACTATGCGAACTTATTAATGCTTATTTATTTGTGAAGTATTTTAAGATGAAGGTGGTGATAATTTGAGATATTGGGTCCAATTTGTTAGTATTAATGCATATGGAATATAATGATTGTTAGAGAGGATTAGGAGAGGAATATGTGTGAAAATAACTGAATACATAATTAGCCACGGTTAAATTGTTGTTAAAATAAAGGTATTAATTAGCCACGGGTATGGTTCACATTAGCCACGGTTTTAACCGTGGTTAAAGAAATGTTACCATATTTCCTCCAGACGTAGCTATATCATAAAACGACTGTGGCTAAATTTTTGCAACGCCAGTAATTGCTAGGGTAGTGGAAACCGTGGCTGCTCTATTTTGCCACGGTTTTATGGTACAATAGCCACGGTTGTAATCGTGGCTAACAGGATATTCTTTTGTAGTGAAATACAATATTTGAATAATTTATTTTTTATTTTATATGAATGCATACATGAATCAATAAGTAAAAAAATGTATGTAAGAATGATATATTTTCCTTTATTTTTATTTTTATTGAATATATGAATGAATGTTTGAATTACGCATGTATCAATAGATGAATAAATGAATGAAGGTATGAATAATGTATTTTTGATGAATGCTTGTGTACATGGACATGATGAGTAATGATGGTTGTGCATTTTTATGCCCATCAGATTAGGAATCCTATTTTGGGAGACAAAACCTTGTTATAAAATGTGATGTGTCAAGATGCATTGAGAACTATCATATAATAAAAGCTTATTGGGGGCAAAGACGGTTTCCCCAAGTTTTTTATTATGATAAAATTATCTGTAGAGGAATCCTATCAAGGATATATTATCTTTGTTAGGTATCACTAGACAGAACACACCTAGAAGGGGGTTTAATAAGTGTTGTGGTTCCCAAATACCGCTTTTTGCACCAAAGCCCTATTGTGGAAAACGCCAAGTTAATCGATTAACCCACTGACTTAATCAATTAAATTGCACAAAATAACAATTTGTTGAATGACTTGTTTGCACAGCCACTCACCGATATTATAGAAATGATACAACAAATATATTTGAACAAAATTAATCTCTATATGGCAAAATTACAGGATTCAAAATATCACTTAAATTAGGCAATTAAACAACTTGAAAATTAAAGAGATAAGTGTTAGAAAAAGCCTGCAATAAGGACTTTTATCCTGGTTCGTTTTGCGGTCCACTATAAAACTACATTCAGTCCTCCCTTCTGATCTTGGGAGATTTTCTTCACTAAAATTGAAACGAATGTATATTACATGCACACTTTCAATACAAGACCTTAGATGCTCCTTTCTTGAATTCCTAGAACCCCTATCTTGGTTTGACTACTCTACTTGCCTAGGAAAACCTTTCCTACGATCTAGCCACAGCCAAGAATATGTTCTAAACTCAAGACCTCTAAGTCTTGGTGAAGACTCACTGAATTTCTTTGGTGGTGAGATACCAAGAGATGGCTTTCCTTATCACAAAAACATCACAAAAATAGAGTATTATGATGCACAATGTGGCTCAAATATTACAATTCAAATCTAACTATAAACCCTATACAAATCTCACAAATTAACAAGAATATGTATGAGTTCAGAATTATGCAGAAACATATAATTTCTACCCTACGAAATCTCTAAAAGAAATGCAAGAATCATGCAAGAAAAGATAGTATGATGAACACTTTTAATCACATGCAATTGGATAACATTTTAAATCCTAAGCATGATACTATCTCTCACTATCTCACATGCATTTCTCTCTGCCTATATGACACACAATGAGCACGAAAAATATGCAACTTAGCAATTCTAAAAATGAATGAATGTATGAAGCATGATGTAAAAACACAATTTATATATAGAAACGTTGTTAGACGCCCAGTTAATCGATTAAGTGCCCTTTTTATCAATTAACGGGCTATTGAGAATAACTGAATTCTGTTTTTCAGTTATCTGTTAAAACTGATTTCACGTTAATCGATTAACGCCTTGCTTAATCGATTATCTGACATATTTTTCAACTAAGAGATTAAATGGTAAACTACCTATATGTTATACTTATCAACTAAACATGTTTTACCATTATGTTATGTCTAAGATGCACATATAATATGTATGATTAATGCATGAACATATAATAATCTAGATGATATGTCTCATGTAAATGATATGATTGTTTTTAGGACTTGTGAGATTTGCATCTAGGTGTACCTAACCTAGACTCAATAACTAAGAGACATATCTAAGACTACTAATGATGACTCTATTTATGATTCTAGTCTAGACATGAAGCGCTTAAGTCCTTGACATGTTGATTTATTGAGTTATCTTCAAGCTTTCACTAAATCATTGCTTCATCAAAACATAGGCAATCTAATAGTGCTATCTTAATACTTTGCACTTTCAATCTTTAACATACAAATTTGACATCTTTATGGTATCCTCTACCACTTAGGTATGAGAGACGATAAAGTTACTTAATTTAAAGGATAATAGGTCCCAATTTATGATGATAAAAAAATGTTGAGAGATAGAAATAAGCACATGTTTTGTGTATTAAATTAGTTACGCTTACAAGGTTTTAGATAGTCTAAAAGTCACAACTATATAGTGTGGTACTAGGTCTTGTTTAAAGGGAGCCACATCTTATTTTCTAAGATGTGTACTACTCTACATACCCCTTATTTTTTATTGGCTAGAAAAATAAAACAAAAATTAAATATATATCAACTTTATATTTTTTGATCAATGGAAATTAAAAGGTAAATGAAGTGGTACACATCTTGGACAGAAGATGTGCTTCCAAAGTGGACACGATAAAAGCTCTAGACTTTTAGGTCACCAAACTATATCCAATCTCGAAAGAAAGGAAATAAATATCATAGGTTAGAACCGAGAAGGAAACAACTCCTCAAACAACTAACTCTCAATTAAATTGGGTAGTCCATTACGCCAATACCAAATATGATACTAGGCCCATTACTTCAAAAGTAGATGTCTCTTCTATCTCAATCCTAACTTCTAATACTCAGGTTTAGAGCATATGTGTTATAACAAAATGTGCAATATTCGTGAGGTAGGAAACAAAAAACATTTATTGGAAGAAATAAATACTCACCCAAAAAAATGATAAGTATGTATAAGTACTAAATTTAAGGGAAAATAAAAAATAAAAGCAAATAAATGATTTTAAATAAAAGGTATCAAGTCATGCAATTAAAGGTAATCACTCTTTAGGAGAAAATTCTCAAGTAGAGTCACCAACGGTGGTGATCTAATTTTCGGTTAAATATCAGTTGCACGACTAAGGAAAATATTAAACTCAGTTTTGACCTCTCCTAAAAAATTTGGAGGTATCATTATGTTTTTTACAGTTAAAACATAGAAAATTCTCTTCTTTACTTAATTATTGATTCAATTAAGTGGCTACTAAACAATCTAAAACCTTGTTTATTTTTATATGATAATAAAATAAAATTTGGGAGATGTTATTCAGCTGAGATGATATCGCATCATTATTGAGTCAATTAAGCTAAATACTCATTAAACCAATTAAAACCCATTTTTAATTTTCATTTTAAAAGAAAACAAAAATTGGAAGGGAAAATTATTTTGAAACCATTATTTAGGCAATTATGTGTCCATTAAACCATTTAAAACCTTTTAATTTGAAAAGAAAATAGAATTTGGGAAGGAGAATTACTTTGAAATTATTCTGGCCCTCATTAGGCTAACATTATGCCATTAACACCTGTTTTCATATGAGTAAGAAATCTAAAATTATTTGTTTTCTTAAATCAAAATTTTGAATTTTTTATTATTTTTTATGGAATCATGTCTCACTAAAAACATTTTTTTTATCAAAATGATCCGTTTTTATTATACATATATATTTTTAATATTTATTATTATTTAGTTTTTTTTAATGTTTGGGTTGATAAATTTGGATGTTTGATCATAAATAAAAGGAAAAATGATCATATGATTTTTAAACTTATTGCACTTATTTATTTTTTTACCCTTTCGTCCACACTCACTCGTGTCATTTAATCTTTGAAAAAAGACCCATCAAATGTGGTAATGACAACGTGAAATTGCATCATTGTTTCCAAAGGGTAATAAAAAACCTTATAATGGCAAATGTTCCTACCATTAGGTGGGGATCCAAATTTAAGGAAGGGTCCAAAACCTTTCTTATGTACTCATTTTGCCTCGTTTTATAAATATATTCACTCATTAAGTGCAAATGGAATATTCTCATAACATACTATTCATTATATGTAGTATACACGCTTTTTCCTTTTTAGACAATGACCAAGCCACCAGATTATTATCCTAAAGAAAGTCAGAATTTTGTGTTTTAACTGTATTAATTATGTAAATCGGTCTATGTGTATTTGTTTTGTGATATAGTTAAATAAGAATACAAAAACGTTTATTATTATCTATTATTCTTTTTATATGACATCTTTCAGTAGTTTCACGCGTGGATTAAATTCTCAACTTCACTAAATTTATTATTAATTAGATATAGCTTTCAAAATGGCTCCCACTAATGTTACTAGTTCATTTCTTGGCACAACTAAATCAATTAATGGTTTTATCTTTGGATCAAAATCAAATATTGTATATAAAAATATGATAAAATAGTTAAAAAAAGAAAACTCTGAAAGATGTTTTAAAAATGATCCAACATAATGTATCTTATATCAACATGTACGCATATAACAATGATGTTACACTACTTTGATAGTGTTCTTTTGTATTATTAATAAATAATCATTCATTACTGTAAGATAGTTTCTTCGAGAAAAGATACTGTAGAATATTGAGTTTGCATAATTTAGTTACGCTATCATAGAATTAAGTTAAAAAATGAATTGATTAGTAATAATAATTTTTTTCAAAAATAAAATTTTCAACTCAATAGTATGTTTCAATTAAATATTTGATAAAATATATAATAAAACCTTTCACCAACCTATCAAGTTTGTAGTCTTATTTTTTTATTTCTGATGTACCAAAAACTCCATCAATTCATCTTCCTTGAATCAGTCAAACTTTGAATATAATAACATATCTAATTAACATTTTTTGATTTTTTAATTCATAGCGAATACTTCTGAATTTTAAAAAACTTACACATTGGACCAACATATTCATTAATATTTTTCAATATTGGATTATTGTTAATTTACCATCTTTTCAATTGTAACCAAAATCAACATATTGATTTTCAAAAGTTAACGAATAATGATTTTTTTCTTCTTAAGAGTTTACTATTTATAATAACATGTAGTGTAATAATTTTTATATTGTGACCACATCATTAATTATTCATGTGTTAACTATTATTGACTCTTATATAAAATAGAGTTAATTACACTCACACCTCATGAATTTTAGTAAATTATACAAATTATCTCTTCCTTTTTTTAACCTGCACAAATCACTCCTAATTATATACATTCATTATACTGATCACCCTTACGGGAGAGATAAATGTAACTTCTTAAACAAAAAATAATGCAGATGTAATTAAGTCAAACAAAATACGGTAGTGTGAAGACATATCTTCTATTACCTATACAACAAAAAAAACTCCCTCATGACATGTGTCAATCTCTCAAGCCCTCATGACATGTGTTAACATCTCATCAAAACTAAAGGTCTCTCATGACATGTGTCAATCTCTCAATCAAAACTTTTCCTCTAAAACATGTCAATCTTCCATTTTTGTTCATTGTACAATTTAATTCTAATGATTAATGAGTTCATTTATTTTTTATTCTATAAAGAAATTACATCTCACAATAAAGGGGATTGAATCTCTTTTCACATGTGAATTACTTCTCCACCATTATCATTTCATTTCTCCACATTCTTCTCCCCTTTCATTTCATATTTCTCTCTTCTTCTCTCATATGTCTATAATCCAATGTTTCATTCGTCAATCTTCATTTTGTTAAACTTAATATGATATGGCTTCTGTATCCGATACTAAATCTTCATCATTGTAGATTTGTTCTTATTTTATAAATATGTTGTTTAAAGTGTATTTTTATTGATTTTTTCATTCATTAACTTCATCATTGTAGATTTGTTCTTATTTTATAAATATGTTGTTTAAAGTGTATTTTTATTGATTTTTTCATTCATTAACTTCATCATTGTAGATTTGTTCTTATTTTATAAATATGTTGTTTAAAGTGTATTTTTATTGATTTTTTCATTCATTAACTTCATCATTGTAGATTTGTTCTTATTTTATAAATATGTTGTTTAAAGTGTATTTTTATTGATTTTTTCATTCATTAACTTCATCATTGTAGATTTGTTCTTATTTTATAAATATGTTGTTTAAAGTGTATTTTTATTGATTTTTTCATTCATTAACTTCATCATTGTAGATTTGTTCTTATTTTATAAATATGTTGTTTAAAGTGTATTTTTATTGATTTTTTCATTCATTAACTTCATCATTGTAGATTTGTTCTTATTTTATAAATATGTTGTTTAAAGTGTATTTTTNTTATCATTTTATCTCTTCATTTGCAGTTTGACTCTTCCTTAAAGCATATCTACGGGTTAATATTATTTCTATGTGTCCCTATCTTACTAAAATCTTCAATTTTATTCTTCTTTGCACAATAAATGAATTTGATTATTTTTTCTCACATGATATTTGTTAAAATATTTTTTCCTTTGTGGTTATTTTTCTAAAACAGGAAATACGAATTGACCATATTCTTTGTTTCGACATTTGCAGAAAAGAAACCTCACATCCTATATACAACGATTAGAGGTTATATTCATTATCCGAGTGTAGAATAATAGTTTTTTAATTTTATTATGTGTTTGTTCTTTAACATTCGAAATTATTATTTTTCACTATCTGAATGTGTCAACCTTATATTAGTAAGTATAATCTTTAATTTTTTTTATTCTCATCATAAATAATTTGGCATGTTTAATTGTTGAATATGTATATTTTATCTAATTAATCATAGTAAACGTGCTCATCATATCAGTCATAACCACCAAAGACAATTTAATTTAATTTATATTCTACTATATAAGTAATAAATTTATGGAATATTAATATTTAATTCCATTTATATTCTTTTTTGTTTAAATTTATGGATGAATTACAAAAATATAATATAAATTCACATAATTATAGATAATAAATTTGTGGAATGCTAATTAAGTAATATTAATTGGTAGTTACACTTTAGAAACTGAAATTATTAGACATAATTGTCTTTGAATGTATTTTGCTCTATTATCTAAAAACTAAATAATTGTCATCAACAATTATTTTTGTTATTTGATTTTTTATTGTGTTTTTGATTGAATTTCTCCTTTAATAGGATGTAATAATGAAAATATTAAATTTCATTTGATTATGATAATTAATT
>NW_017720102.1:0-27021 GCF_001865875.1 Lupinus angustifolius
TATATTTTGATTAAATTATTTATGATTCGCTAATTTTAAGCAATGCTCATTATAGATATAAATTTTCATAATTGTAAATAATAAATTTGGGAAATATATTTATATTTAATTCCTTTTATATTCTATTTTGTTTGAATTTATGGATCAATTACAAAATTTGAATTTATGGATCAATTTATATTCATATGTATTTTGTCATGATTCATTCAACTCAATGACAAACATGATTAATTGAGCATATAACATGATTAGTTTAACATTGAAAATTTAATGCATATTTATAATTATAATGATAAAGAAATAATTAAATAATAATATCATACAGAAATATAAAAGTTCAACATTTTTCTGTCAGTTACAAAAATGATATTGTACACAATTAATCAATTATTAGTTACATTTTAGAAGCCAAAATTATTAGGCATGATTGTCTTTGAATATCTTTTATTCCGTTATCTAAAAATTAAATAATTGTTCTCAAAATTAGTTTTGTGATTTGATTTTTCATTGCGTTTTTGGATTAATTTCTATTTAATCTTTAATAGGATGTGACAATCAAAATATTAAAGCAATTTGATTTGATTGTGATAATTAATTTGTTTGATTTATATTTTGATTAAATTATTTATAATTCCCTAATTTTAAGCAATGTTTATTATTGATATAAATTTTCCGTATATAATAAATTTTCGGAATATGAATATTTCATTCAATTTATATTCAATTTGTTGTTTGAATTTATGGATCAGTTACAAAAATGAAATATAAATTTGCAGTATTATTTAATGAATTTATGGATATTAATTGAGTAATATCTACTCATTAATGTTTATATTTATTTCCGATAATTTGGATTCATTAATCTATAATTTATTCTGATTTATTGAGTTGCATAACGTGCATGATTAATTGAGCATATTACAAAATTATTTAACATTAGAAATTTAATACACAATTATAATTATATTGATAAATAAATAATTATATTATTAATGTCATAAATAAATATAAAAACTCAAATTTTATGGTTCAATTACAAAAATGACATTATACACAATGAATCAATTAAGTTAAACGATCAAATATAATAAGATGATGATACAACAAATTAACTCTATAATGTATGTGATTTATTTAAAAATAAAAGGAATATGATTACCTATGCAATATTAAAATATAATGTTACTATAGCAATATTAAAATAATAATAATATGAATCATAACATATTGTTTGTAGTTATTTTAGAGTCAAATAATAATATTTATTTTTATACTAATCTTATTTTAGAATCAAATAATAATGAAGCCCTCATGACATGTGATTTATTTAAAAATAAAAGGAATATGATTACCTGTGCAATATTAAAATAATAATAATATGAATCATAACATATTGTTTGTAGTTATTTTAGAGTCAAATAATAATATTTATTTTTATACTAATCTTATTTTAGAATCAAATAATAATGAAATTATAAATTTATTGATGATTTTTTGATTAATAGGATACTACTAACTATATCACGTTATGTATGTATAAAAAACAATGTTGGGAAAGTAGAACAAGATGCTAAACCAGAAGAGGTCCCATATTAAGTTTATCCGATTTAAACAGTTAAACCGTATAGTCTGACTGTATGATTTTATATATAATTAATATTTTTTAACAATACGAATGCACTGGTAACATATATGGTTTTAACCATGCGAATGCACGAGCAACATACATATTCTTAATCATAAATGCACATATAATATGCGTTCTTAATCATGCGGCAAAAAGATACCGTCCCGTGCAAATGCACGGGTAACTTGCTAGTTTAAATAGTAAATCAATGTCTATTACTAATTTTTAGTTCATTACAAACGACAACAATAACTTTAGGAAGTATTTAAATCACTATATACCCTATTGTAACTAACCAAAATAATGAATTAGACATTGACTCTTGTATTATTTTGACTTGTCTTCACAATATACCACATTTTATTTAACTTAATACACTTGTCCCCATTTTTTGTTCAAAAATTTATTTCTTCTACACAAGTAGTCAGTGTAATGTAGGTATATAGTTATGGGCAGTTTGCATAAGTTTAAAAAAGTGAGGGGTATAACACCTATATTTTTCCTAATGTGAATTATGAATTTACTTAGTGTATTAAATTGATTTTTAGTACATAATTGAGAAAATATGTGTATTTAAAATATTGTACTAAAGTGTAAGCACAATGATATATTCAAAATATTTTCTAAAAATATCTCATTCAAGTGTATTGTTTTTTTAAATCTATTCAAATATTTTTAGAATGAGATTTTGAATATGAGTATGATATAATATATTTAGGATTAGTATCATAGTTAGATTGATTCTTTTAAATTATAGGATTTGTTATTAGTTTATCAATCCAAATTGCTTATGACTAATATAAATTATTGGAATAATAATAAGGAATATCTTTATTATTTGATTAAAATAGAATATAGTACTATTTTATTAATTTTCCTATATCATAATCATATTTGCCTATTTCAATTGATTTGAATATAAAAATAAAAATTCATTCTCCATTTCTTTGCACAAGCAGAACGTGACTTTTGGGGAGGGGAAGAAGAAAGTGGTGAGTCATTCTCTTCTTTCTCTTAGTTTTTATTTCCGTTTCTTTCTCTATTTCTCTCTACCTTCTATTGAATGAAGGTGTACAAAAAAGGCGAGTTCATTTTTATTGGTATTTTTGTTTTCTTCTCTATTTTTAAGGATGCATGTTTACATTTGTATCAACAATAGAACATATTATGACCATTGTATTTTAATCTATCATTTGTAGCTATAATTTTATATGGTAATTTTATGTTGATTAGGGTTATGTTTCCCGCATTCTGTTTAGTTTCTAATGATTTTATGTTAAATTGGTATATATATATATATATAATTTTATATATTCATGTGGATTAAATTATAACGTTACATGAGTTTATGTGCAAAAATGAGTTATCAAGATAAATTTTGTTTGGGTGTAGCTACTGACCAAATTTTTATAAGGTTTTTGTGCTTGAGAGCTTCTATTAATTAGTACGAGTATGTGATGGCGATGTTAATGTCATTAGGAATTGGTTCTAGTGTTGGAGGAACAAAACTAAGCTTACGCGGAGTTCAAGTACCTAACCAAAATACTCAAGATGAGAGAGACTTTATTCTTGGCCCTTATGGTCTTGGTCTTTATGTCATAGCATGGCCTGATGACCTCAAAGTCAGATATAAGCTTGTATTAGTAAACTCATATTGGTTAATGGTGTGATAGATTATGTGAATACTGTGATATCCTAAGTATATGTTTGTTAATAATGTGAATGTTATGTTTGGGAAGAATACGTATATAAAAATATAATGTAAATGTAGTTACAGTAAATAAGATTAATGAGAGAGAAGGAGAGCTGGAGAGAGATGGAGAGCTAGAAAGAAAACAAAAAAGGTGGAGGTAAAGAGAAGGAGAACTGGAGAGAGGTAGGAACTGACGAAGGTAAGCATGGTGATACAAGAAGGAACATAGGTTTTATAAGAGATGAGAAGGAATGTTATTCTGCTGATGGTTTTCAATCATCACAAAGGAGGAATTACAGAAGTGTCATTCCTAAAGGGTACTACAAGTCTCTAGAGAATTCTTGATCATTTTTCTTCTTCATTAATATTTCAGAAACTCATGGAGCGGCAGAGATGTGGGCGGTATTTTAGAAATATGGAAGTGGCGGGGATATTATTATCCCTCATAAAAGAGATAAAATGGGGAAAAGATTTGGTTTCGTTAGATTTAAACAAAATGCGGATGCACTACTTGTGGAGAAAGCTTTACAGAATCTTTGGATTGGAAATTACAAAGTGGGTGTCAATAGACCAAGATTTTCTAGGCAAGAAGGTCGGAAAGAGGGATCATTTGGAGGATACTCGGGAGGAGGAGAGGTAATGACGAAGGGTTATGTTCATGAAAATGAGTCAGTTACGTTGTTTGCACATCCCTCATGGAAAGATGCGTTGATCAATGGTCGTGTGAAAAAACTGATATTCAAAAGAATGAGGTGGTGTGGGCTAAGTTATACAGTGACGAATGACACGATGAAGGCATTGAGTAAGCATTTTGTGGCTGAAATTAAAAATTGGGATTACCTTCAAATCATTCAAAAATTACTCTCTAAAGAAGGAATTTTTTCTATCCAAGCAACTCTTATAGGCAGAAGGCTAGTGCTGCTTAAAACAGACAATGAAGAGGACATTGAGGTTCTTAAAAATGGTGATGAACCTTGGTTCTCTTCTCTTTGTAGAAATATAAGGAGATGGTCTCCCTTTGAGGAATCTAAGGACATGCTAGTATGGGTTTGTTTCTCCAGTATTCCCCTTCAAGCATGATCGGAAGAGTTCTTCCATCTTGTCACTAAAAATATTGGCATCATTGTAAAGTTGGATGATTCTACCATCAACATGGAGAACTTGCTTTTTAGTAGAATTCTTATTCTTACCCAACTTCCGGAAGGTATTGATTGTATTCAAATAGTAAAGATAGGGAATATATTTAGTGACATTAGATTGCGGGAAGAATTTGCCTCATTACCTACAAGGACTGTCTCTAAAGAAGATGAAGGTTGGGTTCGTCAAAACCAAATTTGGGTGGAAGAAACCTGCTCTAATGAAGAAGATGATGACGTGGAGCTGATTGGCGAGCCTTTGACTACTATGCAAAGAAAGGCTATCAGGAGTGGTGAAAGCTGTTTGGGGGATAGGATTGAGGTTGACTCTTGTGTTCAGGTTTCAAAAAAGGTAGAGGCGTTGGAGGAAGGAGAGTTGAGAATAGATAAAGTTATATGTGTGGCTCAAGAAAGCAATTTAGAAGCTAATCAACTTAATGTGTTAATGTTGATCAATAAAGAGAAAGGTGAGGAGGTTAAAAAGGAGGGTTATATTGGGAAAGGTAAATAAATTGTCCTTTGGAGTGAAGGGAATTGGGGATTTAACAAGGCCATCCGGTATTAGAGCTAAGCTCAATTTTGTTAAAAACTCAGAAGGCAAATTGTTGAGGAAAAAGAAAGGTAAAATTTGGGTTTGGGCCTGGCTAAGTCTTTTTCGGTTCAAGCTTTGGGATTACCTTTTTCCAAACTGAGAGGTAGAATTATGAAACCCATGGCTCAAGTTAGCAAAAATTCGATGGACCCCAAGGGTAATGAAAAATTAGGGTATGGGAGGAGATCCAAAGGTGTGTT
The DNA here is from genome assembly GCF_001865875.1 of Lupinus angustifolius. NCBI lineage: Eukaryota > Viridiplantae > Streptophyta > Magnoliopsida > Fabales > Fabaceae > Lupinus > Lupinus angustifolius. The sequence goes on from NW_017720102.1 coordinate 5,249, forward strand.
ACCCTTGGAGAACTTTGGTCCTCACTATATTGCTTCTTCTTTGACAAATTCAGTTAATTTGTCTAAAGAACCGATTCTCGAGGCAGGTAGACAAGGGGCAAGGCAACTAGAAGAATTAAGGGAAGACGTAAAATTAAACCAATTGTGTCTTCAAAGGACACGATCAAGGTTCAATCTGGAAAAGGGAAGAATAAGATTAAGGAGTTGGATTCTTCAATCAACAATTCCATCTCAGACTATAATGTGAGATGGAATTAATTCTCAATATTTCAAACAAGGAGAGCAAGTGGCGCGTAAACTATGGTAAATAAGGAAGACAATTGGAGTCTCTTTTCAGGGGGAGGATTCAGTAATGGTGAACAAGCTAATTGAACTTGAAATTCGAGATAAGACTGGTGAGGTTGAAGCCAACACAGGGGAGCAAAATGGTTTCTAATAAATTGTTTATCTTTGAATGTGAGGGATGTGGGAAGCAGGGTCAAAAGAAGAGGTTTGAGACATATAATTTAGTCGAACAAGGTGGTCTTTCTCGACATTCAAGAGACGAAATTGGAAGCTTGTGATGAGTTACTTTGTCAATCTATGTGGGGTAATTCTCATTTTGATTGGGATGACATCAATTCTATTGGTAGGTCAGGAGGAATTATTAGTATTTGGGATTCTTCGATTTTTGTTAAGTTAATGTTGTTAAGGGGGGTAATTTTCTTACGATTCATGGTTTGTGGGTGTCTGCTCAGAAGGAATGCTGCATTGTTAACATTTATTCATCTTGCATATTGGATAAGAAGAGATAACTTTGGGAGGAATTATATTCTTTCGAAAGAAATTTAAGGGTCATTCACTAGTGTTTTTTTGGAGATTTCAATGCAATTAGATCTTCTTCTGAAAGGAAAGGGGGTTTTGGTTTTAATAGAAATATTGAGATGCAAGAATTTGACAGTTGGATATTTGATTTGGAGCTTCTGGATCTTCCCATGATTGGTAGAAGCTTCACTTGGTTTCAGCCAGTTAGAGGGTGTATGAGTAGGTTGGATAGATTTTTGGTGTCTTCAGCTTGGATTGCTACCTAGCCTTTGACTTCTCAATGGGTTCTCAAAAGGGAGTTCTTTGATCATTGTCCCATCATTCTCAAAAATCATGTTACATATAAAGCATTGTCTCCATTCAAATTCAACAATACTTGGATTCAACATGTTGGTTTTGCTGATATAGTAAAATCAGTATGGTCAGAACTTGTGGAGGGGAGATGGTATGCTTTTATTGTGAAGGATAAGCTTAAAAAATTGAAGTTGAGCATTAAGGATTGGTGTAAGGAGAATTTTGGGGTGTTGGATCAAAAGCTTGATGTGATTTTTAACACCATTCAGAATATTGATGTTTATGGTGAGCACAACATTTTGGAGCCTGAAGAGGAGGGTAGAAGGAAAACCTTATTGGTAGATTGGTGATCTTTGGCCTCAACTAAGGATGGTTTATTAGCGCAGAAAGCTAAGTGTAGATGGCTAAATGAGTAGTACGCCAATTCCATCTATTTTCATGCTTGTATTAATTCTAGGAGAAGGAGGAATCAGATTTTGGGGATTTCAATCAATGGTAATTGGTGTGAGGATAATGTTTCAATTTCTAATGGTGTCTCTCACTATTTTAAAACTTTATTCAATTGTTATCATTTTTGTTTTCCAACTCTTGATGGTGTTGATTTTTCTGCTATACCAACTGACCTAATGCAGAAAATTAGTGTGGTTTTTTACGAGGATGAAATTAAAAAGGTTGTGTAGAGTTGTGCGTCAAACAAGAGCCTAGGTCCTGATGGGATTAATTTCAAGTTCTTCCAAGAATTTTAGGATATCATCAAATCTGATATCCGTCTTTTTGTGAAATAATTTCAGATTAATTCTAAATTTCCTAAAGGGATTAACTCTTCATTCATAGCTCTAATTCCAAAGGTCTTAAATCCAGTGAAAATTCAGGATTTTAGGCCTATTTCTTTGGCTGGCTCGCTTTACAAAATAATTTCCAAATTACTAGCTGGTAGAATGAAATCAGTGTTGCCTTAGGTTATCTCTTCCACCCAGTCTATTTTTCTGGGTGATTGTAATATATTGGATGCTCCAGTTATTATCAACGAAGTTATTCAATCAAAAAAAATCTAACGAAGGGTGTTTCATCTTCAAAGTGGAATTTCAAAGAGCGTATGATTCAGTGAGATGGTATTTCATCGATTATATGCTCCACATATTTGGGTTCTCTTTGTAATGGAGGAATTGGATAAAGGAATATTTATGCTCAACATCAATGTCGGTGTTGATCAATGGAGTCCCTATAAAGCAGTTCTCAGTTTCAAAGGGAATTCATCAAGGGGATCCGATGGCTCATTTCCTTTTCCTTGTAGTGGCTGAAGGGTTTGCAGGGATGATTAGGAGTGCTTTTTCTTTGGGTCTATTCGGTGGCTTCAAAGTGGGAAGGTTGGGGGTTAAACTTTCTATTCTACAGTTTGTAGATGACACGATTTTAATTTGCAATTCTGATATCAATAAGCTTTGGACGATTAAGAGCACTTTGCGTTACTTCGAGCTGGTTTTGGGTCTGACAGTTAATTTCCACAAGAGTTCACTGATTGACATTAAAATACAAGATTTAATTATGGGCGCAACAACTGAATTTATATCTAGTAAGGTGAGTTATATTCCCTTTTCTTATCTGGGTGTCCTTGTCGGAGCTAACCCAAGAAGGAGCTAACCCAAGAGACTCACAAACTGGAAAATTAATCATATATCCTTCGGTGGGAGAGTTATTCTTATTAATTCGGTTCTCAATAATATTCCAATTTATATGTTGTCTCTTTACAAAGCTCCCAAGAAGGTTATCTCTCAATTTGTGGCTCTTCAACGAAATTTTCTATGGGGTAATAAAATTGGTGGGAGAGGGATAGCTTGGGAGTCGTGGGATGAGATTTGCAAACCAAAAGAAGAGTGAGGTTTTGGTGTCAAAAATCTTTGCTTATTCATCAAAGCCTTACTTTGTAAGTGGAAATGGTGTAGACTTCAAGAGCCGAATTCCTTGTGGATTAAGGTGCTTAACTCAAAATATGGGATTAACTTGGACATCTTGCCTTCCGCTGTTGATTCGGTTTGGTGGACATCTTGCCTTCCGTTGGACATCTTGCCTTTCTTGTGAGCATGGTATTTTAGGTAATGGTTTTGAGTTGAATATTACAAAGGTTATAGGTGATGGGAGTAATTCAAAGTTTTGATTGGACATTTGGTGTGGTTCATTATGTTTAAAACACAGATTCCCGAGGCTTTTTTTACTGGCGGAAAACAGAAACGCTTCGGTGGTGGATTATGGTGATTCGATTGACAACGTTTTGCATTCGAAAATAGGATGGAGAAGGGGTCTGTTGGAGAGGGAAGACAATTTGGCATCAAATCTTTATGATGTTATTAATATGTTTAAGTACACTCAAGGAAAAGACAATAAGTGGTGGTGGAACTTAGACGGTTTTGGTCTGTTTGTGGTGAAGACAACATATGTAGATGTTATGGAGACTCGTTGTTTTGAGCATGAAGTGGTGTTGGCAGAGTGTTCTGCTCTGAACAACATTCTAATAGAAGCTGGGAAACGATGGCACTTGTAAAGGTATGTTGTTTTATTTGGAGAGTAATTAAAAACAGAGTGCCATGTAAAGAGGCACTGTTTATTCGTAATATTCTGCTTACGAAGGAGGAATTGATTTGTGTAGTGTATCATGATTATCCCAAGTCTTTGGGTCATATCTTTTTATCGTATAATTGGGTGGTGGATGTCTGGGGTGGAGTGTATGCTTGGCTGAAGATTCCTTTGGTTCTTCCGAATTCTATGGGTGATTTCTTACAGCTTCATGACTCCTATTCGAAGCCTCAGAAAGGAAGGAAAATTTGGAGAGTGGTATGGTTCTGTGTGGTGTGGTCCATTTGGTTGGAGAGGAATAATGCTACCTTTAATGATAAAAAGGTTTGTGTTAAACATGTAGTAGATCTTATCCAAGTTAGAAGTTGGCAATGGTATTCTTCTAGTGGTGGTAAAATTGAGTTTCCTTTTAACCAATGGTGTCTTCAACCTTGGTTTTGCATTAATAACAATTGTATTAGAAACAACCCTTAGCTTGTTGTTTTGGGTTGCACCCCTTGTGCCATTCTAATACATTATCTTTTTGTTGAGTTTGACATACATTTATCACAACATTGGAGGAAGGTTTATGGCGGAATGGAAAGATTCAAGATAGAAATATCTTAAAAAAATAAATAGGGGTGTTTAATGATGGTGATTCATCATGAAAACCTTGAGGGTTGCTATAAGACTAAGATGACAACTACGAGAGGAGGGAGAGTGAATTAGTTGTTTAAAAAGTATGACATATTTTTATGAAAAATTCAAGAGTTAATAGCAGCGTAAAAGTTAGGCAGAAAATATCAAGTAAATTTATGGAGTTAAGGGAGAAGAGAGTACTCAAAGGTTTTATACTAGTTCACCTTCTTGTTCACCCAAGGCTATGTCTAGTACTCTTGCAGCACAAGAGATTTCTTCACTAGATATTAAGAGTAGCTATTACAAATTCTCACCCTAAGATTTCCTTATACCTTACTCACTCTCTAAAACCTATATCACTCTTTGGAAAAAGAACTTTCCAAGTGACTCTATCCCCTTTCTTATCACACCCTTATGAAAGAAAGTAATTCAACAAATTGAATGAAGAAAACTTTAACTATGGGAAGGATTTCCTTTACAAGATTTGAAACTATGAACTATTGCAATAACCCTTTATACACACTTAATAATAATGCTCAGAAGGTTTGAATATCTTTGAAAAACCACATTGAAGCAACTTCAGAAAATATAATCTGAGAGTTAAGAACAAGTTGCAAAAGTGCAGAACAAGTATTTCAGAAAAGTTTACATTGTGTATATGAGTTGTTGTTTTTTAATTATGAGTTTCAATGCCTTTAAATAGGGTTTCCAATCAGCCATAACACCTCTATGAAAAGGCAGGAATTGATTGGAATGAAACACTACGCCAGAATCGCAAAATAATGGCGCTTAAAATTATCATTTAACAGCGCTTTTGTAGCGCTTTCTATGTGAGCGCAGTAGTACATAAGGTTATATTCAACAATGCTTTTTGTAGTGCTATAGAAAGTAGACATTTAAGAGTGCTCACTGAAGCTAGAGTTGTTAAATGTCTACTTTCTAAATAAGACAATATCTCTCCCAGACATTCTTTGAAACACATAACAAGCATGTCCAACTCCACCACATTTACAATAGATTTGTTAAATCACCAACAACTTCAACTACATTCTACCTTAAGAGATTCCAATATTATAAAATAACATATGAGTAATGATATCTTACGGAAATTGTTCATTCTTTCTCCTCCAATGTTCACCATAGCCAAAAACCTAGAACATCATAGCTGCATAACTTCACCACAAATAAAGATCACACTATTAGTGAAGATAAAAATAACTGAGCTAAAATAAGATAACAATTTACTTTATACTTGAAAAGAAAAACAAAAAATCGATAACAATTTACTTTATACTTGAAAAGAAAAAGAAAAAAATCGATAACTTCACCATAGCTGTATAACTTCACAACAAATAAAGATCATACCATCAGTGAAGAGAGAAATAAATAAGCTGAAATAAGATAACGATTTACCTTATGCTTGAAGAGAAAAACCAAATATCGATAACTTGCTTGAAGAGAGAAACTAAAAACAAAAGAGAAAAAAAAAGTAAGTTATAGAGAAGAAGAAGTAAAAGTAAGAGAAATAATAAACTGAGTGATATGTATTATTGTGTAAGGTTTTATTTTTGAATTTGAAAAGATCCCGCTTACTAAAACAAGCGTTTAAGGTATGACCTCTTCAACAAAGTTTGCTTTAATAAGCATTGTTAAAGATAACACTTTTAACAACGCTTATTGAAGAAGTGCTGTTAAATATATGAAGTATGACCTTTATCATCGTTTGCTTCAATAAGTGTTGTTAAAGATAGCACATTTAACAACGATTTCTTCAATAAGTGCTGTTAAAGAGAACACTTCTAACAACCTTATTGAAGAAATGCTATTAAATATATGAAATATGACATTTAATAGTGCTTGCTTCAATAAGTGCTATTAAAGATAACAAAAGATATCACCTTTAACAATGCTTTCTTCAATAAGTGTTGTTAATTCTCTCTCGCCTTATATTTAACAGCGTTCAACACATAAGCGCTGTTAAGTGGACGTTGTTAAATATCAATTCTGGCGTAGTGAAACCATTTCATTTGGGGTGAAAGATGTGTAGTTTGAATCTGAAAACTGGTGCAACAACTCTCAGTAATCGATTACAGCATTCACATAATCAATTACCCAAACATTATGTTCAACTGAGTAATTGATTATTACATAATGTAATCGATTACCCAAAGATTGTAATAGATTACCCAAACATTTTATTCATTGAATAACTGATTGTCATACAGTTTAATCAATTACTTATAGGATGTAATCGGTTACCCTATTTAGTTTTTATTAGGTAACTCATTTCCCACTCATGTAACGTGTTACTTAGTCACATTAATCTATTACTTACTTCTGGTAACCTGTTACTTAGTTATGGTAACCTGTTATTTAGTCACAGTAATCTATTACTTAGATCCAGTAACCTGTTACACAGTATTTTGAAAATTGTTTTTATTTATACTGGTATTTTTCAATTTTCTTTTAAATTACTTTTGAGAATTACTACTATTTGTATATTATAACACTGTGAATTTTCTGTATATGTTTTATTAATTAATTATTTTATCAACAATTAATTTTATAAATTAATCGGTATTGATTTAGGCTAAACCATAGTTGAGTATTAGTCTTTTTTTGTGATTTTCTATTTTGTGGTAAATTTTCGTAATTTTATGTGACGAAAGGTTTTTGAGCTACTGTCGGGCCCAAATTCGCCTGAATTCAGCCCCATTACGTGTTTTTGAGTTCCATAACTTGGAATTGAACTCCGATTGCGCCATTGTCTTTGAAATAGTATTTCGAGTCAAGAGAGACATCAAGTTTATCCAGAACGCATTTCTAAATATTTTTCACTCAAATTTTGTGTTTCAAAGTTCTAACCGTAAACCGAAATCGGAAGATTTTTAATATCCGATCGAGTATTAGCCAACAATACTCAGGCATGGTTTAATCGAGAATTTTTGGTCGAAAAGGTCACATCACTCTCATGTAAGAGGTTTGCTTGTTAAATAAGCAAAAGTACATATCCTCTTACACAAAATCCCTAAAATCACTCACCTATCTCTTACACAAACTACTTTTTGAAAAACCATTGAATTTTTCTCCTCCCAAATCAGATTTCTCTCTTTAAGGAGTCAAACCCTAGCTTAGAAGAAACCCTAGGCATTTCAAACTCTTTCTTCACTTTGCATTTTCTAAGAACTCTCATGGTAGTTCTTTATGGTTCTTCATTTTGATTTCTTCATCTCTTATGATCTAACCATTAGATGTTTATGAAATTTTAGTATGATGTTTATATGTATGTTATGAACATTTTCAACCGTTGAAATGCTATAATAATCTTCCTAACTCTTTTTATGTTTAAAACTCCAAATAGATATTTTCTTGAACTTAGAAAGTTATTTTGAAACCATGACTTATAAAAGTCTTGACTTTATAAACTTAAAGTGTTATGAAGTAATGGATGATTGACTTTTTATAGGATGAACATAAATAATGTGAGCTTACTTTAAAGTGGTAAGTGTAACTGAAGAAATGTCGATTTTAAATGTTGTTTTAAGCATGAGATCAACACTACGAAGAAGGTGTTGAAATGACCATGAAAAGTATACTATGCAAAATAGGGAATCTACTTAAGATGGCTTACTTTAAAGTGTAAGATCAACTTGAGAGATATTTATTTATAAAGTGTGGACTTGGATTAAGAAACTTACCTTAAAATGGTGAAGTATGGCTTAAAAAGTCTCCATGAAAATATAAATCTATGAGGTAATAAAAGTATAAACTTTAGTAGAAACTTACCTTAGAAAAACGTAGGAAATCAGGAACAAGACTTTCGAGGATAAAGGATGGTTCAAAAATATGAATCTTGGACTGGATGGATGAACGTTGTTGAGTTCATAAATGGATTAAACGTGTTATACAATGTTTTTACTTTTGGGTTATCATATAAAATTGATTCACAAATCACTAAATTGGTTTTTGTGTGTTTAGTTTTGAAGCCTTCAAACTTGGACGATCAACTCACTCTCTCGTAAATTAAATCAAGCACGTGACAAACTAAGGTGAGGGAGAATACATCATGACATAGTGGTGTCCAAAGATGACATCCAAGTCTCCTAAACTATCTCAAAAGTTTGGAGTTATATTTGTTTATTAAGAAAACTCGTACTATATCAAATATTTGCATGCATGGATTTTGTACGGATAATTTTTGAAGTTGTATGCTTAGGATAGCTTAAAATATCAAGTATGGTGGTAGTTATCCATGAAGGAACACCACTCGAGAAACTAAAATGCATAGGGATCGAAAACAGTTGAGAGTTTCGATCTAGTAGCCCAAAAGGGCGAGGAAAATGGTTATGGTAACTGAACCACCTCGCCCAGGCGAGGGAGAAGCAGAAGAGAGGCCCCATTTTGGAACTTGGGCGAGCAACCCCTCACCTGGGCGAGGGCCAGACAGCATGTTTTGGGCGTTTGTGGCGCCTAGGCGACTGTACCTCGCCCGAGCAAGGACCAGACATGTATTTTGACCAATTTTTGATGGATATTTCGCTTGTGCGACAGTCCCTTGCTTGGGCGAGAACCAGGAAGAGAATTGAGTCTGTTTCATGAGTCTGTCGCTTGAGCGACAATATCTCGCTTGAGCGAGAGATATACAATATTTTTTACTATTTCTGATTGTGTGATTGCTTAGGAAATAACCCTAGCTTGGGTGTGAAGTGTATTTACACTTAGGAAAGATCGTGACTCATATGATTGAGTCTGGTGCCCAAAATCGACAAACTTATACAAAGTACCTTTGTTCTTGCGCCTATTTAGGGCAAGGTTTCTAATTGTGATGTCGTGAATAGGGCAATGCCCAAAAAGGATTACATGATACCATGTAGCGAGGTCGTCTGACCGTGAGAGGCTTGGCCATGTGGTCGTCCAAGATATTCAACGATGGTTCGTAGGGGTAAGGATGTTAATCCTCTTTTATGTGATGACATAAGATCGGATCCCACATGAAGCATTCATTTGGGATATGTCTTAGGTAGGGCCGATCTTATAAAAGAATCATTAAAAGATTTAATTGGCTAACCTTTGTTAGTGTGCATACTCACTATGGATAATAAAGTAGTGGAGAGGAAATTTACGGGAGACGAACGAGCCCCGAGATGTTGAGAGGAATGGTGATGATGGTGATTCGTCAGCAAAGTCTTGAGGGTGAGTCTAGGTGAAACGAGTCCCTTGTATTCCTGGATGAGGTATTCTGTTGGATGGGACAGTTCTCACAATGCAAACTAGACGATCTCTGACAACCCCTCTTTGCAATCAAGATCGTTGAGAGGGATGCCTAGAAAGTGTTTGATACGACACCGTCCTGAAATGGACACTTCTTTGGAACAGATCGATCTTATGTCCTTGCGAGGAATAGTTTGGTGCGTTCAAATCGACTTGTTATGGGACCTGTACTCTTGGGTATTTCCGAATAGTTTATTGGGAGGATATTGGTGTAAGGATTGATGAAATAAACATAACATTCATACATTGAACTGATGGATAGAAATCCTCCTAGTTTGAGTTATAACATCATTCATCATTTGCATTTATGTATGTGATATATATATTGTATATGTTATGTGTGTCTATCTGGATGTAATATTATTTGTAATTCCATGCAGTCAATGAGTAATATTCATTAGATGTCTTACTCACTCTTCTTTTTGTTTGTCATCTATTCGCGTTTTGTCTAGATGGATCGTTCTGCCAAGATTCAGAGTTACCGCTTTTCGATGTCCCGGGAGGGGGCATGGAGTAGTGATGGTCATAGATACACATACATAGGCCCTTGTGCCTTAGAGATAGAGATGGTATGTGATGGATCTTCCATGTGCTTTCCCCACCAGCACGAGGAGCTAGAGGCTTCCTTTACCCTGTCACCTCGTAGTCTAGTACTTGCTGTGCTGTCGACTTAGTCTGTAACCCCTCAGGGACCAAATGCTGCAGGGCCGTCCAGGAGGCGACGGACTTGGAACGACGCGATCAGTTCCCCACTATGGAGGAGAGCAGCCCGACGGACGATGCCAGACCTCCAGGCGGATGCAAGGTTGGTGACTCCCTTGCAACATTCGTCCTATGTTCCCGAGGAGGAGATGGCGACGGAGGAAGAGTAGCCAACAGCTGAAGAGGATGACTACGTGGAGTTGATCAACATCGAGGACTCCATTGAAGTTGTCAACCTCTCCTCCAATTCAGAGATAGAGGAGGACCCAAGCGAGTGTTCCAACACACCCGCAGACGCTGGGGTAGCTTCTAGGAGTTGTTTCTATTTCTATTTTGCTTTTTGATTAGGGTACATGTGTAGGGTATTTAATTTAGGATTAGTTTTATTTGGGCGACGATTAGGATTTCGCCTTGTATTTCGTACCAACATTTGATGATATTCTAATGAAGTATGATTCAAAGTTATACTGAGTTATTTTTTATTACCATTAGGTAATGATTTTTGATTTTCCGCATTGTATGTTACTTAAAGTGATGTTCCGAAAATGAAACGAATATAAGGAGATAAATTTTAAATGGCTTCATTATTCAAATTTTTTTGTACCCATTTTTGAGAAAGATTTTTTTGGATTAATTTTCGGGGCGTTAAATATATAATAGAGTATAAGGATAGAAGTAACGAAAGACTTAGATTCTAAATCCTTGAAGCTTTATCTTCATGGTCTTCATAAGTATTCTTCATTTTCTTCTTTCTGTGCTATTGGTGTCTTCATCAAAATCGTGTCAAGGCTAGGAGCAACATCTTCTTCACAATCTCCCCCTTTTTTATGATGACAAACCAATACCTTCTTGACAGTGTAGTTTTCTTAGAGTAGCATACTTTGTGATATTATGACTTGTCTTGAGTATGCCCCCCCTATTTTGTATGCTCCCCTTTGATTTGGAGTTATGTGCCTGAAAGAATTTTAAATAGAAAATACACTCTTCCAAATTTTCTCCCCTTTTGACTTCATCAAAAATAAAAAAAAGCCAAGAGTTCAGCACAATATATATATATATATCATAGCATATGTATATAGCAAACATAAAGGCAACATAGCATAGCAAACAAGTAAAAGATGTTCAAACTGTGTTCAAAACATAACCAGAAAAACAACAAAACAAGAAATGTCAACAATCATGCAACATTACAACAAGAAATCCTAGGCAACAAATGTTCTAAGACTTAGGCTTAGTGCTATTGTCATCAAGGTCCATGCTATTGATCTTATAAGAAAGATGTTGAAGATCAAATTGGATTTGTTGATTCTGAGCATCAGAGCATCCATGCAATTAGAGTTGTAGCCTCGAAGAGAGAATAACTATCCATGATCATCTGATTAGTAGGCATGGAAGCAGATAAAGAAGACTCAGCATGAAACTCAGAAGGTTGATTTTTAGGAGGGTTAGCAGAGACATTTGCAGTTGGATCAACATGTGCAACATATCTATCACTTTGATGCTTATAAAGTCTATGAATGGGATCTCGAAAGATTCCCATTTTGTGGATCACTTCCACATCAATCTTACAATCGTGAGCATCAAGTGTGACTTTGGATTCACCAGAAGTGGATATACCAAAATGCTCAAGTATGTTGATTATGAATATTGCATAAGGCAAATGGTTGTGAGTATCTCGAATAGATGACATAAGTCTCATTACTGTCATAGCCCAATTGATTGAAAGGTTATGTTTAAGAGCATACATCAATTGCAGTTCCATGTCATTAATTTGAGAATGATTTGAAAATTTTAGAAGAATTACATAGCTCATTAAGTAATGAAGTGAACAATCTTCGAGATTGAGATTTCCTACAATAAGGAAAGATCTACTCTTTACAGTTTCACCTAACGCTAGGTTCTTACGCATTTCGATTTCCCTTTTAGAGAATCTACACATAGAGTAGTAGAACTCTTTTCTATCATAATTATCGCATTCACATGCAAGACCGAAATCTTTTATGATACCTTGAGAAGGTATATTACATCATATTGACTGAAGGTCTTCACATCTAAAACAATTTCTTTTCTTTTCACATAGGATGTTAGACGATTTTTCCTAAAGTTTAAGTTGCAGTAAAATACTTTAACAAGTTCAGGATAATAGATATTTGATTTCTCACTAAAATAAAAAAATCTTGTTGCCTAAGTAGAATAGGAAAATGGAAATCTTTAAACTTGATAAGTGCCAAAAATACCTAATTTTCATACCCTTTTCATGGCACTTATCCTATACAAAAATGTGAAAACCAACTTAATTCAACATTTTTTAGATAAATTTTGTGTGTTTGAATAATATGATTTTTGATCACCTATTTTCCAAGTTTCCTTGAGTTTCGTACGAAATTGGACCAAAAAGAATGCTTAGTCAGAATAATCGATTACTCAAAGGATATTTTGAATTTTTTTTATTTATACTTGTAGTTTTCAATTTTTTTTTTAAAATACTTGAGCATTAATACTATTTGTATATAATAAAGTATAGGGATAGAAGTACGTAAAGACTTAGATTCTAAATCCTTGAAGCTTTATCTTCATTATCTTCATAAGTATTCTTCCTTTTCCTCTTTATATGATGTTGGTATCTTCATCGAAACCGTGTCAAGGTCAGGAGCAAGATATTCTTCACAAGTGCTTGGGTAGGCTAGTCCAGTGAAGGTCCAGACTGATCCCCTATAGATCAGGATAGCCCTTCTTAACCAAGTGATTCTAATACCCATTTGAGTTATCTGGATCGGTGAGAGAGCTCCTAGTATGAGAGTCACCTGGTCTGATAGGTGTACTTGATTATTGTATTATGTCGTACATAATGTCTTGTACTCCGTTTTCTTTCCAAAAGGAGTTGAGTTGAAAAATAATGAGAGTTGAGTTGTAATGTAAAAAGTTGTATATGGATCCAAGTGATTCTGATACCTATTTGAGTTATCTGGATCGGTGAGAGAGTTCCTGGTACGAGAGTCACCTAGTTTGATAGGTGTACTTGATTATTGTATTATGTCGTACATGATGTCTTGTACTCCGTTTGCTTTCCAAAAGGAGTTGAGTTGAAAAATAATGAGAGTTGAGTTGAAAAGTAAAAGGTTGAATATGGATCCACATGCATTGCATTTTATATTGAACTAGTTGGTGATACATTGCATAGTTTATGCACGATGTTCATGAGATTGAGTTTCATGTTTGGGAAATTTTATATGTTTATTTTATAATACAATTGTTTATATTGTGTTATAATTGTTTATGTTGTGTCATATCGTTTATGATGTGTTATGATCGTTATGTTGAGCTATGATTGATCATGTTGTGGCATATTATTTATGTTATGTTATGATACTTAATTTCTATATAATTGCACATATAGTGCCTTAAAAGGATAACTTAGTATCTTCTTGTTTTTTGTATATTGTGTACTAGTATATATTATGATCATACAAATAACAAGCAACATTTCTCCCCAAGAGATGGTAGAGGATCAGGTTGGATATATTATGATACTTAATTGGATACATGATATGTTGGAAGATTGGTAAATGGGTTGCTTTATGTGTTATGTTTTTGTGTATCGTTGGTAACTTATTGTAAGGATGAAATTAACCTCAAATACCCTAATAGGAAAAAAAGTTTTACTTGGAGATACTATAAGTTATTTCTATGTATACAGCTAAAACTAACTAGGAATTGCATTTCTATAAATTCCTTTGGATCATAGTTATTATGTAGTTATTTTAGGTAAAACATATTATCTATAACTTTTAGTCTTGACATTTTGGTGAATATTACGATATGTGCTTTTATTATGTTGTTTTAGAATGACAAAAGTATTGATAAGTGAATATCTATACTTAGTCATGAAATGAGAACAATCTATTCTTGGAAATAATTTATCTTTTGTTCACATAATCATAAAGAGTGAACTTGAATTGTTGAAGTTTTAAAAATATATTGTTATGTCCTTTGGGTCATTGCTTTAATTAGAAATTCATAATTATTAAACATATCCACAATGAATAAAATCTATGAAGGGAGAAATTTCATAGGCATAAATAGTTGTTGAGTAAGAAATAATATAAAATTTAATTTTTTTTATTCACAAAAGAATTGAGGTGTTACAATGGATGATTTGTATAATTTCAATAAAACTCAATGGTATCAATGTAATTTACTCATAAAAATAATATGCATGAACGGTGATAGAATAATATATTGATTGTGTAAAAATTTTGCACCAACTAACTGTACGTAGATATTAAATTTATTTTTCAGTTGTTCTCAAATGGCCATGATAATTTTGTAAATAAACTATTTAATAATGAATGTAGGCTTCATAAGAAAACTATTCAAATGAAAAGGAAATGATAACTTTGATTTATAGAAATTTTTCCATATATATATATATATATATATGAGGAGAGATTTGTTTACATCCAAATTAATTTACATTAATTACACATAATCTCAGTTATTTATTTTCTTAGATCTAACGAACCAAATGAGTGAAACTTAAAAGTTATTTAAGATTTCTTTTTCTCTCTCATTACTTATTGCACTCACCCATTTGGTTCTTGGATCTCAGAAAATGAATGACTGTGATCATGTGTAACTAGTATAACTTAACTTAATTGTGAATGAATCTTTCCTCTATATATATATATGTATATATATATATATATATAAAAGTAAGTATGTAAAGTGTTCTATATTGTGAGTCCATTATCAATCATTCATTTATTTTATAAGAGTT
Source organism: Lupinus angustifolius (assembly GCF_001865875.1). NCBI lineage: Eukaryota > Viridiplantae > Streptophyta > Magnoliopsida > Fabales > Fabaceae > Lupinus > Lupinus angustifolius. Next base: position 20,286 of record NW_017720102.1, read on the forward strand.
AATAATTATTAATACATGAGTTGGGATGATGGACGGATAGTGTAAAAAAGTCGTACAATATGTGTGTATATATATATATATATATTTTAAACTCCAATATAAAAAATAAAAAATAAAAAAATATGGATAATCTATAATCGCTTAGCCACCTTTGCTTTAAAAAAATATGATTACTTTTCTATCAAATTATATTAATATAAATAGTCTAATGCTATAAAAATTTAAGATATCATCATGAGTATATCCCACAGTATTCATATATTGATTATTAAATAGAAGCAATACACATGAATTATATTTACTAATAGTATAAAAACATTGTAGTTGCAATATATATTATTAAACTTTATATATTATAATAATTATATTAATATATGTAGTCATAATCTCCATGAGAAGTTAATAAAGATTATTGTATTAGGTAAGAAAAATGTTTAAATAAATAAGGACAGATTCGGAAAATGTGAATATAATTTTTCTAAATTTTATAAAACATAAAGAAATATGAAATAAGATTAAAAAAACAAAAATCAAACGTTTTGAAAGAGAAGAAATAATGATATTAGTAGACATTACTTCTATATATATAAGGAGGGATTCGTTTACACCCAAATTAAGTTACATTAATTACATTCAATCTCAGTCATCTATTTTCTTAAATCCAATAGATCAAATAAGTTAAACTTAAAAGTTATTTAAGATTTATCTTTTGTTAGGTATCAGTGGCCTAGGAACACCTAAAAGGAGGGTTGAATAGGTGTAGTGGTTATCAATCATCGCTTCTCGCACCAAAATGCAGTTCTAGAAACAACTCATTTAATCGATTAAAAACTGGTCTTAATCGATTAACACACACACAAAACAAAATGATCAGAGCAGCAAATTGCACAGTTATTTATAACCAAATGAACATAGATAAAGCAGATAATTTTAGGTCATATTAACAAGTGTATGGCAGGGTACAATTATGCAAAATATTAACTCGTATTAAAACAACAAGAAATGTAAAGAATATTTAAGGAGAGAACAGTGTGCAAAGATGGATTTTTATCCTGGTTCGTTTGCAGTCCACTGCAAACTACATCTAGGCCCCCCTTCTGATTTTGGGAGATTTTCTTCTTCACTATATTGAATACAAGTATAATCACATACACCAATTAAATTTACAAAACATAGGACGCTTTTTTCTTGAAATCTAGAACACCTAACCCTTGGTTTGACTCTACCTATCACCTGAGAAAAAAACCTTTCTCGCGAAACAGTCCCAACCAAGATTCTTGTTCTCAAATCAAGACCTCCTAGTCTTGGTAAAGAATCTATATTTCTATGGTGGTAAGCCACCAAGAGATCAATCCAATACACACAAAAACATATTACAAAAGCAAGGTATTATAAGCACAATAATGCTTGTAATATTACAATGAAAGACCTTAAGACTAACCCACTCACAATTTACTCAAGCCATCATATACATGTGAGTTAATCAAAAACAGTCATCAATATATCTCTCTAAGAATATTTACTAATAATGCATGAACATGTGAGCAAGATAAGGAGGAGACAAAGCATATGAAAAACAGTATGTAAATCAAAGAATCAATAAGGCATGTTAATCTCTCTTCCTCACACATGCAATTCCCGCTTGCAAAAATAGAATGCAAAAACGAAATATGCTCTCTAAATCAGTCCTATAGAATGCAATGCTACACTTTTCTGGAAATTGCCTCAACTTATACAAGGCAGTTTTGACAGTTGAAATCGTTTCAATCAGTTAAGCAGTAAAAAAGAAAATAGTTAAAACACAAAATAGACTTTTTAATCGATTAAGGTAACCCGATAATCGATTAACCAGTGCAACAATATCAAAACAGAAATCAGTTGTAACAGAAACACTGATATAACAAAAAACAGTTGAGTTAATCGATTAAGTCACCCCGTTAATGATTAACTAGCATATTAAAATACGTGGTTCAAAAGGTAAACTTCTCATATTTATGCTTAACTCCTATACATATTTTAGCAATTATATTATGCCTAATATGCACATATAATATGTATGATTAATGCATGAACATACAATTAACTACATGATATGTCTCATGGATGTGATATGACAATTATAATGGTTTGAGAGACTTGCACCTAGGTTCACCTCACCTGTACTCACTTACTAAGGCACACATCCCAGACTACTTAGAATAATGACTCTATTTATATATCCTAGTCTGGATATGACCAATGAGATTTAGGCATGTTGATTGTTGAGCCATCTTCAAGCTTTAATAAAACCTTGTCTTCATCAAAGCATAAGCAAAGCATTGCTAGTGCTATCCTTGACACTTTGCACTTTCAATCTCCCCTTTTTGATGATGACAAATACCATATCAAAATAGTTTGAAACGTTAGATGAATTAGCTTGACGATGAGTTTGCATAATGATTGTTAATAGGTCTTCAAAGTTTCAAAATTGAAGTGCCTTTGCTCCCCCTTAGGTAAGCAATTATATTGCGGAAGCTATATACAACAACCTGCAAAAGCTATTACAACCTGCAAATACACTTAACATAATAAGCAACCTTTCTCCCCCTTTTGACATTATAAAAAAGATACAAGTATTCAATTCTAGTCAAAAGTCAGAAGAGTTATTAGAGTTATGACAAACTGTAGTTAATCAATAAATTTTGGGCGATTAATCAATTAACAAAAGGACTTAATTGATTAAATGGACAGAAAACAACAACAAAACAGATTTAATGGCATGAAAGGCTATGTTTACTCAAATTAAGCATGGAATGATTAAGCATTTGATATATTTGAGTAGTTAGCAGTAGGCACAAGCATTAAATAGTGATACATACACCAAATATGATCAAGATCCATTAAACATAGGAGTATACTATTTGCAACATAATTACCATTCAAGCTTGAGAAGGATAATTTGAAATCATTTAAAGCATTGTGTAATTTCAAAGCAGTAATTCAACAGAAGATAGGAGTTATTACAATCCATATAAATGCAAAAGTATGAAATAAAAGATAAGTTCTCAAGAGGGTAACAAAGAACAACAAGGTCCATAAACTAGGAAGGATAAACCTAAAGCTCTAAGGCCTCCTAACTAGGGATGAGATGGAGGGTTTTCGTTGTCAGGAATCATCGAGCTACCACCACCCTTGATGAGGGTACTCAGCTTGTTGAACTCAACACACAACCTTCTGTTTTGAGAATCAGCAGTTGTCTGAACGAAGTTCCTCAAGGATTGGTAATGGTTATCAATATAAGCATTCTGACGCTCCTCAAAATTCTCCAGATCCGTATGATATGAGTCCTTCAGAGACTGAAAGTGAAGATCCATCATGTTGTTGAGATGTTATTCCATAGCATCCAAGTAAGCTTGTCCAAAAGTTGGTTCTTGTAATGCATGACCAGAAGACTCCCCCTGAGTAGCAGCATATGGCTCTTGAGAATCATCTTGATCATCCACACTAGAGGGGTCAAGATTCACAATGTTAAAGACCTCTTGATATTGCCATGTGTTTCCGTACTTATATATACCCATCTTATGAATCAGACTCTCACCAATCAAATGGTCCTTGTCAGAACAATCCAAAACTATAGTATCTGAGACATCAATATGCAAATGATTAATAATTCGCGAAATGAACATACTATAAGGAAGCAACCTTGATTGTGAAGTGGAGACACTTTACATGACCTTCAGAATCTCTTCAGGCCAGTTTATCATTATCTTCTCCTTTACAGCAAACATGAACCTCAAATCATTCACTGTAGGTTGTGCATGATTTGCATAGGCAATTAGATAATATAGGAGCCTATTCTCTACAGACAGCGACCCAACTTTGGTTAATTCACCCTGTACATACAACTGAGGTCTATGCAAACGAGATTTATACATTTCAGCAACATCAAAAGAGTTGTTGTTTTCCCAACCATAGTCACTTAAGCTAGCACCATTACATGATATACCACCCACGTTCATGAAAATATCCTCATTCAGCTCAAACATTTTTCCAGCAACCATTGACCAATACTTTCCATCCTTATATCTAAAGTTCGCATAATATTCCCTAACTAGAGTAGGGTAGATATTACCTTTCAATTCCAAGAAGGGGACAACCCCTTGGGCTTGCAAACCATGCGGAAAATCGAAGTTCTATTCCGCTAACCAAGTCAGATTTGAAAACCTGATGTATGTGGGTTTCCTCCCTTGAAATTTGAGCAACCAGGTTTCTTGCAGTATCAGAGAATAATACGGGTCCCCACAGTCCTGCCTTGCTTGTTGAGATGACACGAATTTTTGGACACACGGTGGACGTTGAGCAGTTGTCTTGACTCTTTTAGCATGTCCTCTCTCCATTGTTGTTGAAACTGAGCCGTGATGAAGGTTTAATGGAGGGATTTAGGGAAACCTAAGGCAAGGTTATCAATTTGGGGAAAATGAATTTCTTGGAAATTGGAGATGGAGAAGCTGGTTTATGGAGTGGAAATGGAGTGGGTAATTCGGTTTGAGCTAGGTTAGAGCTTATGGATGATGTTGGACTTGTTACTCTGAGATTTGAGAGAAAATGGGATGAATGGGGTTTTGAAAAATGCCTAGAAACGCTTCTGTTTCTGATATACTGATGACGTTAATCGATTAACAACTTGGCTTAATCGATTAACCTAAGTTAAAAATACCAGGTTTCAAATAATTCACCCATGTAATCGATTAACTAATGGATTTAATCGATTAAATGCATCAGATACATCATTTTGGATGTTTTTAAAAGTATGCAAGGATTTCAAACTTTTTACTAAATCATTTTTAAACAATCACATATATACATAAAGCTTTTATACATAGGATCATGGATCATGCAAGGAATATTTAACATTCAACATATTTTCATTTTGAAGCATACAAGGAAAATAAGTCATGCAAGGCAATAACATAAGCTCAATGAAGATATTTTTCATCAAGGATTCCTAGTTCTCTTCGAAGAACAAAGAAAGTATCTCGTGAGAGGGGCTTGGTGAAAATATCCGCTAATTGTTTAGACATTTCAACAAATTCTAACACACAATCACATTTTTGAACATGATCACGTAAAAAATGATGCCTTATTTCAATATGCTTGGTTCTAGAATGCAAGACGGGATTCTTGGAAAGGTTAATGGCACTTGTCTTATCACACTTAATAGGGATATTTTCTAATATGAGCCCAAAGTCCTTAAGTTGTTGCTTCATCCAAATGATTTGAGCGCAACACACGCTAGCAGCAATGTATTCCGCTTCAGTGGTGGACAAAGCAACGCATACTTGCTTTTTACTATGCCATGCCACTAAGGAACTGCCTAATAGGTGAAAAGTCTCACTAGTGCTCTTTCGATCCAACTTACATCCAGCAAAGTCAGAATCAGAGTAACCTACCAAGGATAAGGAGGAATCCCTAGGATACCATAATCCCATATTTATTGTTCCTTTTAAATATCTCATGATACGTTTTACAACAATATAATGTGATTCTGTTGGTAAAGCTTGAAATATAGCACACATACAAAGACTAAACATAATATCGGGGCGGCTAGCAGTTAAATATAATAAGGTGCCGATAATCCCCCGATATTTAGTTACCTCAATATCTTTTCCATTTTCATCTTTATCAAGATAACATGCAGATGCCATAGGTGTGGATGCATCTTTACATTGCTCCATATCAAACTTCTTTAGTAATTCTTTGTAGTACTCCAATTGATGAATGAAGATGCCATTCTCCATTTGTTTAATTTGAAGCCCAGGGAAGAAATTTAGCTCACCTATCATCGACATCTCAAACTCGCCCTACATCAACTCAGAAAATTCCTTACAAAGGATGTCATTAGTATATCCGAAGATAAAATCATCAACATATATTTGAACAAGTAAAACATGATTATCTAATCTACTGATAAAGAAAATGGTGTCGACCAAGCCTCTTTCGAACCCTTTTTCTAGTAAAAACAAACTCAATCTATCGTACCAGGCTCTAGGAGCCTGTTTTAGGCCATTGTTGAAATATTTTTCTAGAGGTTTTCCCCCTCAACAAATTGTCCCCAGCAGCAGCGCCAATTTGTTGAAAGCGAAAATTTCTCTTCAGTGTGTTTTCTTTATTTGGTTAAGTAAGTGAACTCGATTTTATTCTTTGTTTGCCATCTCGACTTTATTGAAATAAATTCCAACACCGGTATAATGGTTTCAATAATATTCCAGTTACAACTTACTTGTATTAATCATGTGAATATGTTATTCCTTCTTTGCCTCATCTCGGCTTTGTTAGAATAAATTCTAATGCCGGTACAATGGTATCAAAGCAATCCCCTATTACATAATTATTAAGTGCCTTTGAATACCATCTCGGTTTTGTGGAATAAATTCCAACACCAGTTTAATGGTATTCTAATGTAAAAAAGTGATGAATAGTTAGTTGTTAGAAACAAATAAATAAATAAATAAATAAAGAACAAAAGAATAATAAAGTTATGTGACCTTTATTTATTTACTCCCTTTCGGGTTCCTTTTATTAACAAACCAAACTTCTTCCTTATGGAAGGTTGGTATTAAAGAAACAATAAATTGTGGAATGTAAATAACAATAAATAAAAGTTAGTTAGTTAGCTTCATCACTTTTCTATTTTAAAAGGTGTTTCAACAAATAAATTTATTGATAACACTTTACTATTTTACAATTTACACCTCTT
>NW_017720103.1:0-8751 GCF_001865875.1 Lupinus angustifolius
TCGAACCTCAAAGAATTACCTAATAGAATGAATCATATGAATATGTCAATGCACAAATAATGAGTGAACATATTTTGGTTGTTTTGATTTGATATGCACATAAACACTTAACAAGAAATATAAACTAAGTATTAACAAATTCTTGAAGAGACAAGATCATTTTGAACGATGAAAGTATTTATCATCTTCTTATGTATTTGAACTACTCAGACAAGTTCTAATTATGTTTTACTTTAATTAACTCTAAACACTAAGGTCTGAAATCCTCCTTTTAGTGTATGTCCTAAAATGGTAGAATGATGATCGCTTAAATTCACTACTAAACAATACTACGTCCATGAAGAGACTAGGTTGTCACACCCTAATCTTGGCGACTCTAATATTGAAGTAGTAATGAATATAAGATCTTAAGAAAAGCATGCTTAACTTGGCAAATAAATTAAGTAGTACAACTACTTCTCAGTTTATTTGTTAAGTGTTTGAGACAAGTAATTTTTATGACTTGAAATCAGTTTTTAGGTGATCAATCTAAAAAGAGCATTAAGAACTTCTCAAACAAATAAAATTAACCAACACACCAACTTGAATGATTAAAATTCAAATTTAGAATAAAAGAAGAATAAGAAATACATAATCAACTTTCAAATGAAATTGTTAGGAGCATGAGCCATCCATCCAAGGATTGGATGCTTTAGGTTCCAAATGAGATTAAAAATGGATTTTTGCATCTCATTTTCCTTCTCCTTTCTCCTCTTGAATTATAAACTAAAAATTATAACACTTACTTACAAAAATCTCCTATGAACCGAGCCTTCAAAGAAAGAAAGAAAGAAGAGAATTGTGTTTTTCAGGGAAGAAGTCTTAGGAAGATTAAGACACGTTTGAATGAAGGAAATGCCTTCCTATTTATAGATTTTCCCTGGCACCGCTGAGCTGCTTGTTTGCACCAGTCAGCAGCTGACCAAACCCTTCAACATGGGTTTGGTCACTTTGTCAAGTAGTTTTGTCACCTCCTTAAGCTTGACTCACCAATGCTAGTTGTGAGCTTTGGGACCAGCTATGGTGAGCTACTCCTGAAAAGCCTATGGTAGGCTACTTGAAGTGATATCAGGCATGACTTCATGGTTTCTTGATGGCTAAGTCAATTCTGGGTGCACACCGCTGAGCACACATGTGGCACCGCTAAGCTGCCTGCTTGAGCAGCTTTGACCTTGCTGACTGAGACGTGGATTGGTGCTTGCTGACCTGGTCAGGTGTCTGTTTCACCGCCCGAGCGAGAATAATGGTCCTAAATAGCGCTTAGGCAAGAAACCCCTCGCCCGAGCGAGCCAGCCTCGCTTCGGCGAGGGCCAGAGAGTCTATTTTAGGCGTTTTTGGCGCCCGAGCGACGTATTTCGCCAGGCAAGGACCATACAGGTATTTTGGCCAGTTTTTGGTGGATTTTTAGCAGGAGCGACAGTCCCCTCGCACGAGCGAGAACCATGCATGAAATCGAGTCTATTTTGATGAATTGGTCGCTTGAGCGACAATCTCTCGCTTGGGTGAAAGACAAACATAAATTGTGACTAATTTTTAATATTTTATTGCTTAGGCAATAGCCTTAGCTTGGGTGTGAAGTGTATTTACACTTGGGAAAGACCGCAGCTCAGAGGATTGAGTCCGTTGCCCAAATCAACAAACTTATATTCTTACTTTTGTTCTCGCGCCTTATGTGGACAAGGAATCCGAGGAGGATGTCGTGAGCAAGGCTATGCCTAAAGAGGATTACATGATACCATGCAGCGAGATCGTATGATCGTAAGAGGCTTGGCCATGTGGTCGCCCAGGGTAAGTCAGCGATGGTTCATAGTGGTAGGGATGTTATTCCTATATTATATGATACCACGCAGCGAGGTCATCTGAACGTAAGAGGCTTGGCCATGTGGCCGGCCAGGATAAGTCAACGATGGTTCGTAGTGGTAGAGATGTTATTCCTATATTATATGATACCACGCAACGAGGTCGTCTGATCGTAAGAGGCTTGGCCATGTGGTCGTCCATGGTAAGTCAGCGATGGTTCGTAGTGGTAGGGATGTTATTCCTATATTATATGATACCATGCAGTGAGGTCGTCTGACTGTAAGAGGCTTGGTTGTGTGGCCGTCTAGGGTAATTCAGCGATGGTTCATAGTGGTAGGTATGTTATTCCTATATTATGTGATAACATAAGATTGGATCCCACAAGAAGCATTCCTTTGGGAGATGTCTTAGGATGGGCTGATCATCTTAAAAGACTAATTAAAATATTTAATCAGCTAACTTTGGTTAGTGTGCATATTCATTATAAATAACGAAGTAGCGGAGAGGAAATTTACGGGAGACGAATGAGCCCCACGATATTGAGAGGGACGGCGATGGCGGTGATTCGTCAGCAAAGTCTTGAGGGAGAGTCTAGCTAAGACGAGTCCCATGTATTCCTGGATGAGGTATTCTGTTGGATCGGACAGTTCTCACAATGCAAACTAGATGATCTCTGACAACCCCTCCTTGCAATCAGGATCAATGAGAGGGATGTCCAGAAAGTGTTTGATACGACACCGTCCTAAAATGGATCATTCTTTGGAACTTATCGATCATATATATATCCTTGCAAGGAATAATTTTTTGCGCGACCAAATCGGCTTGTTATGGGACCTGTACTCTTGGTTATTTCCAAATAGTATATTGGGAGGATATTGGTGTAAGGATGGATGAAATAAGCATAACATTCATACATTGAGATCGTAGATGTTAAATCCTCATGATCTGAGTTATAACTGCATTCATCATTGTGCATTATGTTTGTGATCTATATTGTGTATATTATGCATGTCCATCTGGATGTGATATTCTGTGTAATTCCACACCGTCAATGAATTATATTCATTAGATATATTACTCTCTCTTCTTTTCTTTTCTTTCTGCTTGTTCTCGGTTCGCGTTCTCATTTAGATGGACCGCACAGCGAGGATTTGGAGCTACCGATTCTCGATGTCCTAGGAGGGGACATGGAGTAGTGATGGACATAGATATACCTACACAGGACCTTGTGCCTTAGAGTTAGAGATGGTTTGTGACGGCTCTACGATGCACTTCTCTTCTCAACATGCAAACTTGGAGGCTTCATTCACCTTGCCTGCTCGGAGGTTTGCGCTTACTGAGCCATCCATTCAGTCTGTGATCCCTCACGGACCCACTGATGTTGGACCATCTCCTCGGAGACGGGGTAGGGATGATGTGCCCAGTTCCCCACCGGGGAAGAGAGCTGCTACACCGATGCTTCCCGATCTTCAGGCAGAGGCATGAGTGGGAAGAAAGTCACAAGGTTCGTCAAACAACCCGAAAGAGGAGCGAGAAGCCGAAGAGGAAGACTGTGTGGAGTTGGTATGTATAGAGGACTCCATTGAGGTGATGGACCTCTCTTCCAATTCTGAGACGAAGGAGGATCCCATCGAGTGTTCTAGTACACCCGCTAACCCCGGAGCTAGTCGCTAGTGGTCATTTCTATTTCTAGTTGCCCTTGAGGGGAGTATCTGTGTAGGGTACTTATAATGTTCCGAATAAACCAGACTCTTGTATATATTTAAGTTTAGATTAAGATGTATTCCGCTTTGCCTTTGTATATATTTTCAGTTATTTTAATAAAGGATCATTCCACAAATTTTGTTGTCTTTTCTGCATTTTAGGTTACTAAATGTGATGTCCCAAAAAGGAATTAAATGTAAATAAAGAGTTTTACATTATAAAAAAATTATCCATTTTTGGGCAATATTATTGGAGTAATTTTCAGGGCGTTACAGAGACATATAGTCCCCTTCAAATATTTGAAACTCCATTTGACTACTTCCCAATGTTGCTTCCCTGGTTTCGACATGTACTTATATACTTGACTAACAGCTTGTGCCAAGTCCGGTCTAGTACAAACCATAACATACATCAAGAAACCCACTGCAATGGCATATGGAACCTTTGACATGTACTTCTTCTCTTCATATGTCTTTGGACATTGATCTAGGGAAATCTATAAGTGATTTGCCAATGGCATGCTTACTACTTTAGCATTGCTCATATCAAATCTTTCTAAGATCTTTTCAACATAGCTTTGTTGGGAGAGCCATAGCTTTCTAGCTCCCTAATCCCTGTGAATCTTCATCCCAAGAATCTTCCTAGCAACCCATAAATCTTACATGTCAAACTCCTTACCTAGCATAACTTTCATCTAATTGATATCAGTCAAATGATTAGCAGCAATCAACATCAACATAAAGTAACAGAAAAATAAAAGAACCATTATCAAGGCATCTTCCACAAACACAAAAATCATACTCACAATGTTTGTAATCAAGCTTCAACATATAAGTGTCAAACGGCTTGTACCACTATCTGGGAGACTGCTTCAACCCATATAAAGACTTCTTCAACTTTCAAACTAAGTGACTCTATGCAGCTGCACCAAAACCCTTATGGTTGTGTCATGTAAATTTTCTCCTCTAATTCACCATAGAGAAAGGCAGTCTTGACATCCATATATTCTAAGTGCATATCCCAGCTGGCTACCAAGGTAAGCATTGCCCTAATAGAAGTGTGTCTCACCACTATGGAGAAAATCTCATTGTAGTCGATCCCCTTCTACTATGAATACGCTTTTGCTACAAGACGAGCCTTGAAATTTTCTCCTTCTTTTTATGATACTGCTGGATTTCTCTTGTACACCCACTTGTACCCAACTGCATGCTTGTATGGGGCAATGAGACAAACTCCCAAATTTGACTCTTCTGTAGAGACTCCATCTCCTCCATCATGGCACCCATCCATTGTTCTTTCTCATGGCTGTTTATAGCCTCTTGAAAGCTACATGGATCTCGTAAACTAATATGGAGAGCAACTGAAGCCTTATCCTCAAAGTCCTATCTCTCCGCAGGTTTGATATGACGTTTATCCCTGTCTATAGCAAGTAGATACTCTTGCACACCTGAACTCTCCGCCTGAGAATCATCATGTTCTTGACTTAACTAGTGCATGGTTCCTTGCCTTTATTTACCTGAACTGTTTATTGCTCACTAGAATCATATTTGAACCTAAAGTCTCTCCATTTGGCCTGGGCAACTCTATCAAAATTGAGTGTTTCAGCATGAAATATTCATCAAACATTACATCTCTGCTCAACACCACCTTTCTGGAAAATAGATCCCAAAACTTGAACCCTTTCACACTTTTGGTATATCCAATGAAGATACACCTCTTTGACTTGGGATCAAGTTTAGATCGTTCATCACTAGGTAACATGTACGTAAACAGGACAACCAAATATGTGTAACATATTATAAATGATTGGGTTACATGTGCATACTTCTTCTACAACTTTATCATCCAATGAAGCACATGGTAATCTATTGATGATATAAACAAAATCCTTTAGAAAGTCCAGCATTCAGTCTCATACATCTGACTCTCTATGTAAGATTTATATTCATCCTCTTTGCAACACCATTCTTCTGAGGAGTCTTTTTCACTGAAAAGTGCCTCTGAATACCATGTTCCTCACAGAATTTCTGAAACTGTGAGTCTTTTTACTCCATACCATTGTCTGATATAAGGTATTTGATTTTTCTACCAGTCTGGTTCTCTATCTCTGCCTTCCAAACCTTGAATTTGGCAAATACTTCTGACTTATGCTTCAGAAAATATACTCAGACCTTGTGAGAAATGTCATCAACGAAGGTAACAAAATACCTAGAACCTCCTAGGGATGCTTCCTTAGTGGGTTCCCATACATCAATGTAGACATAGTCTAGAATAGCCCGAGTCCTGTGTTGGTCAGCCTTGAAACTAACGTGTGTATGTGTCCCAAGCACACAATACTTGCACAAATATAGCTTGCATTTGCTGATTCTCCTCAACAATCCTCTTTTGCATAGTTCTGTCATGCCACTCATGTGAAGAAGATCTGGCTCCTAACCTTGACAAGGTTTTGATGAAGACACCAACATCACATAAAAGACGGAAAAAAGAATACTTATGAAGACAATAAAGACAAAGCTTCAAGAAATTAGAATATACATTTTTACGTACTTCTATCCTTACACTCTTTTTTATACGCTTAGTAAAATGCTCAAAATTATTTTAAAAGAAAATTGATAAAAACACGTCAAAATGAAAACAATTTTCAAAATATTGTGTAACAGGTTACTAGATCTAAGTAACAAGTTACTGTGACAAAGTAACACGTTACCAGAACTAAGTAACAAGTTATATGAGTGAGAAACGAGTTATCCAACAAAAATTGATCAGGATAATCGATTACACCATGTGGGTAACCAATTACACAACACAATAAATAATTACCAAGTTGGACAAAACATTTGGGTAATCGATTACACCATTTGAGTAATTGATTACTGTCTGTTAAAATCAATTTCTCAGTTGGACAACAAGTTTGGGTAATCTATTACATCGATTAAGTAATCAATTACTGAGAGTTGTTACACCAGTTTTTCAGATTCAAACCACACATCTTTCAACCCAAACGAAATGGTTTCATTCCAAACGAATCCTACCTTTTCATAGAGGTATTCTGGTTGATTTGAAAGTCTATATAAAGACTTTGAAACTCATTTGAAATAAACAAGAGAACAGACAATTTTCATAACATAAATAAGATCAAAATCACTCACTAAAACTATAATTTTTTGAAATACTTGTTCTACACTTGGTGCAACTTGTTCTTAACTTTTAGAACATGATTTCCAAAGTCGCCTAACGTGTTATTGTAAGTTATTAAAACCTTGTGAGCATTAGTACTAAGGTATATATTGAGTTATTGGACAGCAAGAGTTTATAACTTCAAAATCTTCTAAAGGCAATCCATTGCCATTGTTAAACATATTCTTCAATGAAAGTTGTGAATTACTTTCTTTCACATGGTGTAATAAGAAAAGGGATAGAGTCACTTGAAAAGGGTATTTTCCAAAGAGTGATATAGGTGTCAGAGAGTGAGTAAGGTAAAAGGAAATCTCAGGGTGAGAAATTGTAATTACTACTCTTAATATCTATTGAAGAAATCTCTTGTGCTGCAAGAGTACTAGACGTAGCCTTCGGTGGACAAGAAGGTGAACCAGTATAAAAACATATGTGTACTCTCTTCTTCCTTATCTCCTTACATTTACTTAATTATTTTTGCATATAATTTTCTGCTGCTATTAACTCTTGAATTGTGCAGAAAAATCAGACATACTTTTAAACAACTAATTCACCCCCTCCCTCTTAGTTGTCATCTCAGTCTTACAACTCATACTAATATGACCCAAACACATATGCCATAATTTTGTAGCACCTCCACCTACAACTATTCTCCCTAACAGTTTGTAAGTGTTCCCAACAGTCCTCTTACCCTTCATCACAATCAGAGCACCTTTGCATACTTGAATAATATCACTGTCCCCATCAAGTCTATAGCTAAATCCTTTGTACTGCAATGTCCCCAAATAAATCAAATTCTTTTTCAAATCTGGTATGTGCCTATCCTTACATAATGTCTTCACTACACCATCATCCATCACAATTCTGATTTCTCCCATGCCAATAATTCCACATGCTTTATTATTTCCAAGATACACGAAACCAAAATTACATGCCCAGTATGTGGTGAACTATTCTCTGTTTGGCGTCATGTGGTGAGAACAACTAGTATCAAGTATCCACTCATCTGCATTATGATTTGATGATACAGATAGTAGATAAACTTCACTGTTGTAACCAAAGTCTTCTTTCTGTGCAACATTTGAAGATGTAGATACTCCATCTTTCCCCATTGGCTTTCTAGGACTCCATTCATTGGGACAATATTTTTTATAATGCCCAGTGTGTTTGTACTTATAGCAATCTACTGGAGTTCTTCCCCTGGAAATTGGTTTTTTCTATTTGGTAGGACCTCCTCTGCCTTGTCTATAACGCCCCGAACAATACTTCTCAAAAACATTGTGGAAAAATGGGTAAATATTTTTTTTTTGAATAAAGAGATTGTATAAAATTGTTTCCTTTTTAAAACCTTCCTTTTTCCAGGACATCACTTTAAGTAATTTGAATGCGGAAAATCAACTTACCGTTATCAAAGGATAACTTAACCTGATTCACAATTTCCTGAATAAAGAAATGCATATAATCAATTAAGTCATAATCAGATCCTACAGATTAGTTCAATAAAGGCAGAAACTATATCGCCACTACGTATACAAAATCACCAGATACACAACCCCCATCAAAAACAAACAAAAGGACATCGACTGGCCCCCAAGCTGACTCAGAAGATTCCGGGAATGCTGGACCCCTCACTCGGGTCCTCCTCCTCTTCTGAGTCCGACACGAGGTCAATCACCTCCACCGAACTCTCCACATTCACGAGTTCAATGACCTCGTCCTCCTCTTCTTCTTCCTCCACTTCGTCATGCCACAGCCCAGCGGCATAATTTGGTGGGGATGACATTCTCAGACTCGGAGTCTTCTTGCAAGGACCCCCTCCATGAACCCGGCTCCTCTGGGCTCTGTGGAATGACGGGGCATCCAAACAATCCGCCCACGTCCTATGACTGTGGGAGGAACCAGCGCCGTCACTCGTGACTGGCGAATGTCGAGGTCCAACATCTGGAGGCATCATACCCGTTGGCGGCAAGGTGAAAGAAGCATCGATGTAAGCGTCAGGGTGAGGGATCATCATCGATGACCCGTTGCACTCCA
>NW_017720104.1:0-731 GCF_001865875.1 Lupinus angustifolius
AAACTCGTAAAATTCGCGGTGTTACAATCCTCCCCCCTTAAAATATTTTCGTCCTCGAAAATAGAACATACCTCTCATTCGAACAGATGGGGATAGGATTCTCTCATCGGATCCTCGACCTCCCAAGTCGTATCTTCGCCATTCGTTTGACTCCATATGACTTTAACCAATGCGATTTCTTTCCCTCGAAGAGTCTTGATACTCCGATCACTGATCCTTATCGGTAATGTTTCATATGTAAGATTATCCTTTAACTGAATTGAATCGGGTTCAATTATGTGCGACGAGTCAGTTATGTATTTTCTAAGTCGAGACACATGGAAAACGTTGTGTAGATTGGACAATAAAGGTGGTAAGGCTATTTGGTAAGCTACTGGTCCAACTTTCCTAAGGATTTGGTAAGGTCCAATGAATTTTGGGGTAAGCTTACGGGCTTTTAATAACCTGCCAATACCAGTTGTCGGAACCACTCTCATGAATACATGATCACCTTCTTCAAAACTGAGAGGGTTCCTCCTCTTGTCATAATAGCGCTTCTGTCTGCTCTGAACTGTCTTCATGTTCTCCCTTATCATTCGAATCTTATCCATCGTTTGTTGAACCACAACGGGTCCTAAAATCAAATTCTCCCCTGTTTCAAACCAATATAACGGCGTTCTGCATTTCCTGCCGTACAAAGCTTCATACGGTGCCATACCGATACATGAATGAAAGCTGTTATTGTAGGTGAA
>NW_017720105.1:0-1642 GCF_001865875.1 Lupinus angustifolius
AATGTACAACCCCGCCAATCTCTCCAAAGATTACTTCATGTTGATAGGCAGAAAGTGAGCTGTCTTGGTCAAACGGTCCACAATTACCCAAACAGCATCGTAACCCTTCTGAGTCTTCGGAAATCCACTCACGAAGTCCATCGAAATGCTGTCCCATTTCCAAACCGGAATATCCAATGGTCGTAATTCTCCACCAGGTCGCTTGTGTTCAATCTTTGCTTTCTGGCATGTTAAGCAACGGGAAACATACTCGGCTACCTCTTTCTTCATCCATGACCACCAGAACATTTTCTTCAAATCTTGATACATCTTGGTAGTTCCCGGGTGAATACTCAACTTGCTCCGGTGTGCTTCGTCCAAGATTGCCATCCTCAAATCAGGGTCTCTTGGCACGCAAATTCTATTTTTGCACTTGAGTACTCCATCAGTCCCAATCTGAAATTCTGGGGCTTTTCCTTCAACCAGCAGGCTTTTCTTCTCTTGCAGTTCTGGGTCCAATTCTTGTAAACCTTTCAATTGTTCCATGAACTCATTCGTTATGGTGAGCATGCCACAAATTAAACTCTTCGGTCCAACTTGAACCGCTAGATTAAAATCTTTGAATTCTTCTATCAGCTTCATCTCGCTAACCATCATCGTCGAGATATTCAAAGACTTCCTGCTTAATGCGTCAGCTACCACATTTGCTTTTCCAGGGTGGTACTGAAGATCGAAATCATAATCCTTGAGGAATTCTATCCATCTCCTTTACCTCATATTTAGTTCCTTCTGATCAAATAAGTACTTTAAGCTCTTATGATCGCTGAAAACCTCAAACCTTACACCGTACAGATGGTGTCTCCATATCTTGAGGGCAAACACGGTCGCAGCTAATTCCAGATCGTGCGTTGGATAGTTTTGTTCATGATTCTTTAACTGTCTTGACGCGTAAGCCACCACTTTCCTTTGTTGCATCAATACACAACCTAATCCTTGCTTCGACGCGTCACAATACACATCGTAGTTCACGCTGGGATTTGGCAGAATCAAAACAGGTGCTGTAGTCAACCTCTTCTTCAATTCCTGAAAATTCTCTTCGCACTTGGCCGTCCAGATAAACGCCTTATCTTTCCTTGTCAGCATAGTCAGTGGCAGCGCCAGTTTGGAGAATCCTTCAATGAACTTCCGATAATAGCCCACTAAACCAAGGAAACTCCTAATCTCCATTACTGACTTAGGAGAATTCCAGTCCATTACAGTTTCCACCTTTGCAGGGTCCACTGCAATTCCTCCCTTCGAGATCACATGACCGAGAAAATTTACAGACTCTAGCCAAAACTCACATTTCGAAAGTTTGGCATAAAGCTTGTTGTCTTCCAATATCTGCAGCACCACTCACAGATGCTCGGCATGTTTTTCTGCAGTCTTTGAGTAAATTAGAATATCATCGATAAATACAACCACAAATGTGTCGAGATAAGGATGAAAAATTCTGTTCATGTAATCCATGAATACTGCAGGAGCATTGGTTACACCAAATGGCATCACGAGATATTCATAATGACCATAACGCGTCCAAAAAGCAGTTTTTGGGACATCCTCCGACTTCACGCGTATTTGGTGATATCCAGATCTCAGATCGATCTTAGAAAATATTGTAGCT
>NW_017720106.1:0-262 GCF_001865875.1 Lupinus angustifolius
ACGGTGCCATCCTATAAGGAGCGATAGAGATCGGTCCAGTTCCAGGAACTAGATCGATAGCAAACTCTATCTCTCTTAGTGGAGGTAATCCAGGAATGTCTTCCGGAAATACCTCGGAGAAGTCTCTGACTATAGGTAAGCTCTGAATCTCTGCTCTACCTTCCTTTTCCAACGAAGCCAATATCATAAACACCTTAGCTCCGTTCTTCAACAACTTTTCCATTTCATTGGCAGATGTATTTTTAGCCTCATAAATGGGTTT
>NW_017720107.1:0-1843 GCF_001865875.1 Lupinus angustifolius
GACTTTCTAAAGTTATCGGACATTGGGAACACACAGTTGACACAATGACCGGTTCACTAGTGGGTGTGGATACAAGCAAATCATAAGGTAACGACACAACAGGTAACGCTAAACGGTTGACATCATCAATAGCAATAAAGGAATGGGTCGCACCCGAATCAAACAGTAGAGATAAAGGAATCTCTTTAACGTTGCAGGTACCTTTCGTTAGCCCCAATCTCTGCCCCGCTCATCGTGAACACTCTGCCCTGAGCCCTAGGTCGTGCTGCCTACACTGAGTTCACTGCTTCCCTTTTTAGCTTCGGGCATGAAGTCTTGTAGTGCCCTACCTCATTGCAATGAAAACAAGTCACACAGGTGTTACCAACATGCCTTCCCTTGCACTTAGAACACACTGGTGTCGCAGACTGATTGTAGTTCCTAACAGACGAACTCATCCGGCCGTTAGGCTTGTTGTTGCGGCTGTTGTTGTTGTTATTGTTGTTGTGGTTGTTGTTTCCTGGTCTGAAGCCTCTGTTGTTGTAAGGTTGAAAGCTCCTCTGATGACTTCCTGAAGAAGACGTAGCAGACCTTTGATTGCGGTTGAAGGGCCTTCCCCTTTCGAACCCCGGTCCAGCACTCATTTGTGGACTAACAAATGTTGGAGGTGATACCATACTTTTCAGTGTCGCATTCCTTGCTCTGACGCTCTCCTCGTAGAGCCTGCACTTGTTGACCAGAGTTGCGAAGTCTGGTATCTGCTGTGAACAAACATCACCTTCAGGTCGGGCTTAAGTCCATCCTCAAACTTAGCACATTTTGACCTCTCGTTCCCAATTTCATTGTAATGTGGGGCATACCTCGCCAATTCCTCGTACTTGGCGGCATACTCTCCCACCGACAAACTCCCCTGTTGAAGCTTAAGGAATTCCATTTCCTTCTTTCTTCATATCAGCAGGGAAATACTTCTGGAGAAACTTGTCCTTGAATGTGGTCCAGCTGACCACCTCGTGCTCATGCACCATCTGCCTCCTAGTGAACTCCCACCAGTTATCTGCTTCCTTACTCAACATGTAAGTAGCATACGTAACCTTCTGTTCATCGGTACACATGAGTGCCCGGAAGATTTTCTCCAGCTCTTGGATCCATTCATTTGCAGCCTCCAGTGCAAATCCTCCTTCAAATCTTGGGGGTTGACGACGACAGAACTCGTCCAGCCCCTTATACTGTGTCGACCCTTGAGACGACTGAGCCTGATGTTGTTGCTGATTCAGCTGGTATAAATTAGCATTTACACCTTGGATTGCTGCGGTCATCGCAGCCATGAAGTCCACGTTTGCGGTTCCTCTTCCAGCCATCTTATTAACCACACATAGAAATTAGGTGAGATACTTTTCACATCAAAACTCCATCGTTGAACTCCAACGACAATCAAATAATCAGGCTTAAACAAACAACTGTCACACAAAGTCACACAAGAAAGCATGTAAGGCCATGCCCAGGCCGAATAGGAAAGAGCCGCTCTGATACCATGTTGTAACCCCCCGAAAAATACTTCTAAAAAACATTGCAGAAAAATGGGTAATTTTTTTTTTGAATTGGTGATATATAAAAATTGTCTCCTTTTCAAATCTTCCTTTTCCGGGACATCACGTTAAGTAACTCGAATGCGGAAAATCAACTTATCGTTATCGAATGATAACTTAACCTGATTCACAATTTCCTGAATAAAGTAATGCATAAAATCAATTAAGTAATAATCGGATCCTACAGATTAGTTCAATAAAGGCGGAAACTACATCGCCACTACATATACAAAATCACCAGATACACAGCCCCCATCAAAAACAAACAAAAGGACATC
>NW_017720108.1:0-453 GCF_001865875.1 Lupinus angustifolius
CTCCAAGAACTCGGCTCCTTTGGGCTTTGTGGGATGACGGAGCATCCAAACAATCCGCCCACGTCCTATGACTGTGGGAGGAACCAGCACCGTCACTCCTGACTGGCGGATGTCGAGGTCCAACATCTGGAGGCATCATATCCGTTGGCGGCAAGGTGAAAGAAGCGTCGATGTAAGCGTCAGGGTGAGGGATCATCATCGATGACCCGTTGCACTCCATGTGCAATGACAGACTGCAGGGACCTGTGTAAGTGTATCCGTGTCCATCACTGACCCATTGTCCCGTCGGGGACATCGTGAAGTGATAGCCGCGAATGTGGATGCTGTTGTGAGCCATCTGCATAACAAACATATACAAAACAAGAACAATACAACAGAGAGAGTAAGACATCTAATGAACATAAATTCATTGACGGCGTGGACTTACTCAGAATATCACACTCAGACATAAAA
>NW_017720109.1:0-1071 GCF_001865875.1 Lupinus angustifolius
TCCAACAGGGTACCTCCCCAGGAATATAAGGGACTCGTCTCACCCAGACTTTCCCTCAAGACAATGTTGGCGAATCACCGTCCAATCAGTGTCGTCTCTGCTTACTTCACGGTGCTCTAAGACGTGCCGTCATTTCCTCTCCACTACTTCATGGTCACAATGCAATGCATTCTTAAATTAGAATCAAATGCAAACGTATTAATCAAACACATGATCGCCCATCCTTAAGCCATCTCCCGACAAGGAATGCTTCTCGTGGGACCCGATAGTACGTCAACCGTACATGCTCCAGGTAACATCTCAATCACAACAACCCATCATCGAATACCCCTGGACGGTCACATGACCAAGCCTCTTACGGTCGGTCGATCGTTGTTCAGTGATATCATGTATCCTTACTAGGGTACCCCCTAATTCACGACCTCAAGTCGGATACTTGCCAAACAAGGCATAAACACAAACAATGCTTTCATACCTTTGTGGAGTCATGCCTCACATCTAAGCCATGATATCATTACACAACCTTTATATCACAACACACCCTACCCGAGTGGGGACTAGTCGCTCAAGCGACAATTCGTCTTTAAGTCTCCAATAGACTGAAGCTTTCCTCGCCTAGGCGAAAGTATTATCACCCAAGCGAGACGTCTTTCGCCTAAGCGAGTGGGTTATAGAAACTCATTAAAATTCTGGAATTTTTTTTTTTCGCCCAATCGAGTTTTTGCTCGCCCCGGCGACACCTTGTTCGCCCATGCGAAAATGTAGGATTTTTTTTTCGCCCAATCGGGTTTTTTGCTCGCCCGGGCGGACTTTTGGTCGCCCGGCGACGCCTCGTTCGCCCAGGCAAAAATCCTGGAAATTTTTTTTTTCGTCCAATTCGGTTTTTGGTCGCCCGGGCGGACTTTTGGTCGCCCGGGCTCGCCCCGGCAACGCCTGGTTCGCCCAAACAATTGGGATTTGGACATAATGCTAATTTTTGCCATTTTCGACAACCAAGACACATTTAAACATGGTGTTTCAACCACCTGCACCCAGAAAAGTTCCCAACAACATTCATATACAATATTCAAC
>NW_017720110.1:0-15298 GCF_001865875.1 Lupinus angustifolius
CGGTTTTGAAGAGAAAATGAGTTATAAAGCGTTTTAGAAAATTTCAACGGTTGAATATGTTCTTGACATACTCATGAACAACATACTTAAATCTCTTCAACATCCATTGGTTGAATGTTGAGAGATCAAGGATTGAAGATGGAAGAAGACATGAGAAAAATGAGAGAAAAATGGAGAAAGGATTTTTACCTTCTCTTGAAATTTTGCAAATGAGAGAGTGTCTGAGTGAGTGAAGTGTGGAGTGTGAGGGTTTAAGGAGAGAGGGAAATCAGATTTTCCCTAGGCAATAATGACAAATCTCATAGGGTGGCTAATGATGAGCTCATGAGATATGGTGAAAGTGATGGGAGATTTGCTTTATGGAAGTCAAATCTCTCATCCCAATGCGAAATGATCACCTTGCGGACACGTGTGATAACCGTGCCCGAGTATTATCGGCCAATACTCGATCGGGTATTTTAAATCGCCCGATCCTAATATCCGATTAGAATTTCGGATTTCGACATTCCGAGTGAAAAATATTTAGAAAGTAGGTATGAGTGTACTCAGAGTCTATATTGTCTCAAAATTAAATTACGAATCCAAAGGCGCGATCAAAATTCGATTCCGAGTTACGGAACTCAAAAAAACGCTTTTTGAGCCGTACCGGGCAGATTCGGCCCTGACAGTGGTCCAGAACCGACTGTCTCCAAAAATTAACAAAATTTACCACAAAATTGGAAATAAAATTTCAAGAATAAAACTCAACTAGAGTTTTGTCTAATTCCTTACCGAAAATTCCCAGAAATTCCTTTTCGAATATATAATTAATGAAAATATTAGTAAAATCTTATAATTCAAACTCGTAAAATTCGCGGTGTTAAATTGTCTCCTCCCACACACTTGGCTCCCTGTCATATACAGACCATCACCCTGAGACCATTCACTTACATTTTGTCTTCTTTGAGTGTGGGACAGAAGTGCATATGTGATCTCATCCAATTTGATTGAATCATTCTTGTACATCAATGTTATCACCAAGAGTTAATAGGAATTTGGGAAAGAACACAGTAATATTATTTCTTTGTCCTCATCATCAACCTTCACATCAAGTTTCTGCAAGTCATTGATCACTTGATTAAAATTGTTGAGATGTTGTTGCAAATCAACACCTTCCTACATCTTTAGAAAATGGAATCTCCGTTTCAAATACAACTTATTTGTTAGAGACTTGGACATAAATCGCTTCTCTAATGTCTCCCATACAGATTCGTATGGTTCCTGCAACCTTCTCCTTCAACTCTTCTCAATCCTGTTGATCTAAACCAGCTGGTTTATTCTCACGCAACACCTTTCATAGACCTTATTGATCCAACACATCCTTAACCCTCCTTCGCTACAATCTAAACTTACCAGTTCCATCGAACTTCCTCACCTCGAATTTGACACCTGCATTAAGAGCCATCTGACACCAATTGTTGGAAATAAGCGAACAATCAAATAGTAAAATAATAGAGAAAAGAGAATAACATAATGATTTGGTAACGAGGTTCGTCTAATTGTGTCTATATCCGCAGTAGCATTGAAAGACTACTATTATATATTATTAGAGAATTAGAATTAGTGTTTGACTATTTTTCTCCTTATTACATTAGATTTACATAACATAAATATATAGTTTTTTACTCCAACTCCTGAACATCAGCTCAAGCTCACATTTTTTATTTTGACCCATTTCTAATTTCATTGTCAATGAAATCATATAAGGAAAGTGAAGATGAAAACATGTGGCGAAAAACCTCTGAAAAACTAGGTTGACTTCTTCTCCTTCTTCATCCATTTCTTGCTAATCATGGCATCAATCATTCCATGGCATTTTCTTCTAGATTCAAACCTGACTCCAACATTCGTGGAACAACAAAAGGTATCACCTCCTCCCCCAAAAAAATCTTTTGCTCAACCTCTGAGGAATACTTGTGACTTCTCAACATCGCAGTTACCTCAACCGTGTATCAAAGGAGATTCTATTGCCATCAAAATCCCTGAAGTTGATTATCAGGAAGGTATTCAGAGGTGCAAGACTCACCTCCATGGAAGGTTAATAATGTCCAAAGGAGACACTCCTCTCAAGTTCACAGATCTGAGATCCAAACTGTTGCCACTTTGGAACATGATTGGCAAATGGTCCATGGTCTCCCTAGGGAAAGGGTTCTATGAGTTTTCTTTTGCTTCTCTGGAAGATATGCGCATGATTTGTGCCATTGGCTCATGGAACTTAAAACCGGGGTTCTTGAGAATGTTCCTATGGACCCCTGATTTTAATCCTGCACTCCAGAAACAATCTCACACCCAATGTTGGGTGAAGATTCATAATCTGCCTCAGGAGTATTGGAATCCAAGGATTCTGTTTTCTATAGCAGGAGAAATAGGAACCCCAATATCTCTGGATGAAGCAACTCATAACAGAACATTTGGGCACTTTGCTAAGGTTTTAGTGGAGCTCAATCTAAAAAGCAACCTCCCTGACCAAATATTGGTGGAAAGAGACAATTTTGCATTCTTTGTGGCAATTGAATATGAGAATCTTCCAGCTTTTTGTCATCATTGTCAAGCTATTGGTCATACTGAATTCCAGTGTAGGAAGAACAATAATGCCAAAGCTGATGACACAGGGAAGCCGAGGGTGAAAAAACCACCTACTGAGGAAGCTGTAAAGAAGCATGATACGCCTCACATGGATAAAGGCGAGGGGGAAATCAAAATCAGTGATTTAGTCATTGATTTGGAGGTTGAGAGGAATGATAATCTCATGGACATGGTGAATCCTGAATCAACAAAAGACATGAATCAATCTGATTCTCCAAGGTCTAGTGAAGAAATCCCTGAATCAGTTGAGGAGAATGAGGATAATCAATGTAACAATGCAATAGTTCAGGAAACTGCAGAAATAGCTAACCTTGTGGCAGCCAATGATATGAGAATAATAGGTAAGCTTTGGACTAATGATGAGGAATGCTCAGAGGAGGAAACTTTCACCACTGTTCTTAGCAAGTCTAAGAAAAAGAAGTTGAGAAGGAGAAGCAATACTGAAAAAATTCATTATACCCGAAGGGGTGGTTACTTGACAACTAATCAATGATAGTTTTGTACTGGAATTGCAGGGGGTTTGGTAATCCCAAAACTAGACATGTTTTGAAATTTTTTTGCACTACTAATAAACCTGACTTGGTTTTTCTTGCTGAACCTATGATACACTTTGATGTGGTTCATTTATCATTTTGGAACTCTCTCAATCTTAAGGTCTTTGCCTCTAATGACAGACCTGAGTTAAGCCCTTCTCTTCTGGGCGTTTGCAGATTAGATATGGATCCTTCTGTGATCAGGGTTTCCAACCAGCACTTTTCTGTTTCTGTGATGAAGGACAACATGTTATCTTTTATAGGTGTGGTTTATGCTCATACTAACTATGCAGTTAGAAGAAGTCTTTGGCTAAATCTTCAAGAGGATATGGTCAATCACCAGGGACCTTGGTGTCTCATAGGAGACTTCAATGCTGTTTTGGGAGCCTATGAATGCAGAGGTCCCTCTCTACCTAATAGGATTTCCTGCACTGAGTTCAATAGTTTCTTGGATGACAATTTGTTAATCAACATTCCCACCATTGGTGCCACTTTTACTTGGACTAATAGAAGGCTTGGGGCTGCTAACACTGAGAGAAGATTGGATAGAGCTATTTGCAATGAAGAATGGATTAATAATTGGAGCCAAGTGTCCTGTTGCTCTTTGCCTAGACTGGCTTCTGATCACCATCCTCTGCTGCTTAACCTTGCCAGTGATATTCCTCCCAGGCCTTCATCCTTTAGATTCCACAAAATGTGGCTTCAAAATGAGGACTGCAAAAGAGTGGTGAGTCACATTTGGCACACTAGAATCACTGGTTGTCCTATGTACATCCTTACTCAAAAAATCATTATCCTAAAAAATGAGCTCAAGCACTGGAACAAAACTGTCTTTGGGAACATTCATCACAAGGTCATTCTGGCTAAGAACAATGTTGAACAAATACAAAACTGCATCAGGGACTCTGATCCTTCTAATCATCTCTACCATCAGGAGGACCTGGCTCAATCTGAGCTCCTTAAAGCTTTGCAAATTGAAGAGATATTCTGGAAGGAAAAGGCTAGAATTAATTGGCACAACTTTGGGGACAGAAACACTGCATACTTTCACAAAATTGCTAAGATCAAACTTGTTACAAAAGCCATGTCCTTGATTAAGTCTGGTGATGTGCTGCTCACTGAACAGGATGCTATAGCCTCTCATGCTCTTGATTACTACACTAACCTCTTTGCCACTCCTAATTTTGTGACCTCCTGATTCAGGAGGTTATCCCTACTCTGGTTAATGAGGCTGACAACCTCATGATTTCCTCTATTCCCACTGATGTTGAAATAAAGAGTGCTGTTTTTGATATGAATGAGGACAGTGCCCCTGGTCCTGATGGCTATGGGGGAACTTTTTACACTAATTTTTGGGACATAATCAGTATGGATGTCTGCAACTCAGTGAGGCAATTCTTCCAACAAAACTGGTTGATGCCTAACTTGAACTCTAGCAATGTGATACTCATTCCTAAGATGCAGGGTGTGAGAGAATTGAGGACTTCAGGCCAATTGCCCTGGCCAATTTTCAATTCAAAATCATCACCAAAGTCTTAGCTTCTAGACTTTCTGTTGTGGCTCCCAAAATCATCTCTTCTCACCAAAGAGGCTTTATCCATGGCAGAAGCATTAAAGAATGTATTTGCATTGCCTCTGAAGCCATCAACATGTTAGATCACAAGACCTTTGGAGGCAACATAGCTATCAAGCTTGACATAAAAAAGACCTTTGGCACTCTTGAGTGGGATTTCCTTCTCCATACTCTTAAGGCTTTTGGTTTTAACCAAACCTTCATCAACTGGATATCTCTAATCCTTCATTCTGCTAAACTCTCTATTAATGTCAATGGTCACAACATAGGGTTCTTCAAATGTTGCAGGGGTGTGAGGCAAGGGGACCCTTTATCCCATATTCTCTTTTGTCTTGCTGAGGAGGTGCTTAGCAGAGGTATCACTAAGCTTGTCATTGATAACAAGCTCTCAACCATCACTGGCCTAATGAACTTACACTCTCCTAGCCATGTCCTTTTTGCTGATGACATCTTGATCTTCTGTAAAGCTACTAAAAGGAACCTTAATTGTCTTAAGAAGCTTGTGAAGGACTATGCAATGGCTTCTGGCCAACAAATCAATATCAGCAAGAGCAGATTCTACACAAGCATCACAAATCACAGAAGAATTGCTTCAATCTCAGCTACTCTTGGTTTTGTGCAGGGCACTCTCCCCTTCATTTATCTTGGCAATCCTTTATTCAAAGGCAAACCCAAAAAGCTTCATTTGCAGCCTATAGCTGATAGAATCATCAACAAGATGTCCAATTGGAAAGGTGCTTCTCTTTCTTTAATGGGAAGAGTGGAGCTGGTGAGATCCATCATTCAAAGTATGCTTGCCTTCAGTTTTCAGGTCTACAAATGGCCTTCTAGCCTATTATCTCAGGATGACAATTGTGCCAGGAACTTCATCTGGTCTGGGGATATTGTTGTCAAAAAAATGGTGACAGTAGCTTGGCATAGGGTCTGTTCCTACATGGATGAGGGGGGTCTTGGAATTAAATCCTTCAAATGCTTAAACAAGGCATATCTGTTGAAGCTAACTTGGGAACTCAAAACTACTAATCTGGATTGGGCAATCTTCTTTAGATCAAAGTTCAATTGCCAGGGATATACCACTCCTAAATACTCTAAATCTTCTATATGGCCTGGAATCCGTGATAATTGGCTTCAAGCCAACATCAACTCCATCTGGCTTGTTGGGGATGGTCTCAGTGTAAACTTTTGGAAGGACAATTGGCTTGGTGAGCCTCTTGTTGATGCTTTAAACATTCCTATAAACATTCATGGAGATCTCCAGGGCTCAATTGCTAACTTCACAGTGGATTCTAAAACCATAATCCCAGGAGAGCTTAATAGGAACTTTCCTTCCCTTTCCAATGATATAGCAGCTTACAAGAGACACAAGGGTCAGGACAAGTTGATTTGGATGCCTTCGCTGGATGGTTCTATGACTTCCAAAGATGCTTTCCAGTTTGTGCACAAAGTTGGAGACAAGCTTTACTGGTGTAAACTGATTTGGTCCTCTTCTCTTCCTCCTTCCAAATCTTTCACAGTGTGGAGACTGTTTCATAGGAAAATGCCAACAGATGATCATCTACAAAAAAGAGGTTGTACTCTAGCTTCTAAATGCAACTTATGCAATTGCCATGCTGAAACAGAAGATCATCTCTTTTTCAACTGCTCTGCTGCCAAAGTTATCTGGAATTGGTTTTCTGATAAATTCTCAATCCAATTCAACCATTCTTCTATTCATTCGATCATTAAGGATTGTGCTGCTATTAAAGGAAGTCAACTAAGAGAGGTGAGCTTAGCTTGTGTTGTGCATAGCATTAATACTATCTGGTTCTGCAGGAACCAGAAAAGATTTGATGACAGACTGATTTCCTCTAACAATGCTTTATCAAGAATAAGAAGAGAGACCTCTTATTCGGGTTCCTACCCTTCTTCAGCAGTGGCTTGAGAAGGTCTTCAAGAGCTTCAAACTCTAAACTTCTTCAACATTACTCTCAAACTTAGTAAAGCTCCTAATTACATTGAAGTTCTATGGAAGTCTCCTCAATGGAATTGGACAAAAGCTAACACTGATGGTGCTGCTCACAGGAATCCTGGTCCAGCAGGTGGGGGAGGCATTTTTCGTGATCATAAAGCTGACTTCATCTATGCTTTTGCCAATTTTCTAAACGTGCAGAATGCCATCTATGCTGAACTTCATTCAGCAATGCAGGCAATGGACATAGCCTTTACAAAGGGTTGGCTAAACCTTTGGCTTGAGAGTGACTCTATGCTGGTTCTGGATATTTTCAGTGGTAATTCTAATGCACCTTGGAAGCTATCCAATGATTGGCAAATTTGTAAATCTAAGATTTCTCAAATGAATTTCAAAATTTCCCACATATATAGAAAAGGCAATGCTTGTGCCGACAAACTTACTTCTTACGGCATCTCTTCTCACACTAACTCCATTTGGTACTCTACTCCTCCTTTCATAATTGAGGATTTTGCTAGGAATAGGCATGATCTCCCAAACTATAGATTCCGGAACTTGTAACATGCTTATTGCCTTTGCTTGTATCTTCTTTCATCTATATATTTCGGTGCTATTACACCTTGCTTAAAAAAAAAATCAGCTCAAGCTCACAATTTCTATTAATGTTATTTAGAGATATGAGTCATTCAACAACAAATATAAAGATTTATACATTAATATATTAACCATCATTTATTTATATTACTTTTGTCAAGCGTCACTATTGATCGGTGAGTAATTGATGATATATTATAATAATAATGTCAATATTACTCTGATAGAAATTAATTAAATGTTTGGCTTATTTTGTCAAAATGTTGAACTGAAAATAATTTAATAGCCCCACTTTTTCTACATTAAAAAGTACTAAACTTATATTTTTTATTTTATTTGATAAATGTTTTGATTAGTTTAGGAGAGAAAATAGGATGATAATATAAAAAGAAAGAGCGTTGAAAAATAAATAATAAAATGAGTTAATTGTAAGAGTTATTTGATAGAAAACATGGATGTAAATGTTTGGTTCAGATTTTGATACAATTCAGTGATCAATTCGAACAAAAAGATATGGTTCAATTAACCTCAATTAAGCGCAAGTTTTATTGTAAGAACCAAACTGAACCGTTCATGAATGATTTGGTTCGATTCCACAGTTTTTATGGTTTTTAAAAAAAAATTGAATCACTTAAAAGTTTAAAATTCATTACAAGAAATATTGTTTATCCTTAAAAGAAAAACACTACTAGCATTATGAGTGAAAAATTGAAACTCTGAATTGCTTAGTAATATATATAACAATTATGATATTTATGAATAATAGAACAAATAACCACATATACAATAGTATAATTCACAATTAGTAACATATGTATTATCAATAACATATATAACAATTAGTAAAATACAATAACAATTTAGTAACATATATAACATGAAAATTTACAATTAGTAACATATACAACAATACATGTATACTAATTTTTCATATATGTTAGTTTCAAATTCAGTACCTCAAAAGTTAAAGATGTGTTATAAATCATCATGACACTGGAAAGTGATGATAATAACCTCCTTGGTGTTTCCTTTTTGGACGATCGTTTCTTGATTGGTGTATTTGATATGTGTTGTGGATTGTATTGAATAATAATGCAACAGAAATGTATATGTATTTTGTAAATATTGGATAATAGAAGATGGTTAAGATATAAATAGGAATTGTGCCATAAACAAGAGTTTGATAACCCAAGGTGAGGTCCGCCACAAGAAATGATTCTTGATAAGAACAAAGGTGCCAAAAACAATGGTGAATTGTTTGATGAGCCATGGTGTAGTTCTCCACAAGAATTTTTGGGGTTCTTGATAAGAACAATGAGGTCTTGGTTCAACCAATAACTTAGGAGACAAAGCTCACTTAAATGATTAAATCCAATATAAGTTCAACTTGTATTTCTCTTATCAAACTCGATTACAAATAGTTGTGTGGCTGGGAATATGAATGATTCACTATTCACCCGGTTTCTGGGTCATAATCATTATATTATGTAGGAGGGAAAGATGGCTGACCATTTGGCTCCACGAAAAGTAACACTAGGAATCACACTTCAATGACCTAATTATGACAATTAAGATCAAATAATGGCTTATTGGAATCAGCCTCCAACGTCACACAAATTTTCCTTACTAAGTGTTATTATTTTGAATTAAAAAAGACTAAAAAAAGAAATAAATAAAACACTATTAATTATAATCATAATTTACATGATAACCTCCAAAATGAAAATAAATCATATCACCCTCTCTTCTTGAATCACACGACCACAAAAGAAAACAAATGATCCCTCCTAATGTTGCATTCCCATCCTCCAAGAAAGAAAACAAATAATCATCCTCTCTCAATTAATCACATGCCTACTTTAAGAGGGAAATAAATCATTATCCTTTGATTCACACGCCTATTTTAAGAGGAAAATAAATCATTCACATAACATCTTCCCATAAAGGAAAATAATACAATACCATCCTCTCTCCTCATACTTGATGGAAATGTTTCAATGAGTTATACGCACAAATTATTTCCATATTTGATATGAAGGAACACGTGAATATAGGTTGCATGTAGCTGCTCAAAGTGTTCTTGGCCCACTTGCACACTCTTCACTTTGTTGAATGTAACTTATCATTTTATATGAATTAAACCTCATCATCAAGTTATTTTTTGGGTTTGCCTTTGGAACAATGCCTTATTCTTTAAGCGTGCCTCCAACAAATATCGTTGAGTTGGTGTTTGTCCTCCAAATTGTTGGTTACCCTCTTTGGCTCACATTAAGTTATCACATATATATAACAATTTAGCAAGTAATAACATATATAACATTAACATAATAACAATTTAGTAACATATATAACACAATAATTGACAAAAAATTATAATTTAAGCCACAAAGTTGGTGTAGAATTCTTTAGTATCTATTTTCTTAATGTATGGTTCAGTTCCAAAAGTTCTTAAATTTTAAAACCATAAACTGAAATGTACATAAATGGTTCCTTAAAAAAAAATTATCGAGCTGCTAAACCAAATCACATTTTGTGACTTTCTTCAGTTTCATCAGTCTCGTGGTTTAAATCGTAACCACTTACACTCCTAATAGAAAATAAACATTAAAGAATTAGACGAAATAGAAAATATCTTTTTACTAAATAAACAATTTTACCCCTTAAAGTATATGATGAAGTTAAAAATATTATAGGAAATGCAACAACAACAAAAAAACTGTTTGAAACATTAATCTCTGTTCTCACTTTATAGAAGAAACTAAAAGTTGGTGATATCGCTACTTATTTTGTTCAAAATGAGAAAACAATTTCATTCTCCTTTGACTAATCTCTTTTCTCTCTCCTTTCACTATTCTCTTTTCTTTTTTCCACCTTTGACTCATTTATACATGTAATTCTTAAAAGAGTGATTAGAATACAATAATGAAAATATAATTAATAATAAAACGATGTATTTGATATTTTTGAGGGACTGTATATTTAGTTATCTTATTCAAACTTATTTATTATTATTTTAGACAATGTTTGTAGATATACATCCAAAAAACCTTAATTATCATTCTTTATTTCCTAAATTTAATCCTTTTTTTTAAATATTCTCATTAAATATGTATTAAGATATTATATATTGAGAAATAATATTTATGTAAAAAAATAAGTCAGCAGTTATTTATTCAAGTTGTTAAGTGAGTCTGACTATAAAGTGGGTAATAAATTTTAACATGCTCTTAACTTATTTTGACATGATATTTTATGTATTTTATTAAATTAAACATGATATTTTATTATTTAATTACTTACTCAATGCAAAATTTTCCATGTTTAAGGTTTTACACAATTCAAGAAGTCAATATTTGATATAAATAAAAGGGAAAAAAATGTATGTATTGATAGTATAAAATTTTTATATATTACTAGTGAATCATCCACAATTCAAAATTAATTATGGTTAACTTTCAAAAAAAATACAAATAAATGGTGTATAATATACTAATTGTAGATAAATCTTTACACTAATAATGCATAGATATTACACTAAAAAATAAATACAATTTAACTAAAATATTTCTACTAAATTTCATATTTTTTATAATTAATTTCTTATCACAAATTTAAGAGCAATTACACTGACAGCCCTGAGTTTTAGTGAAATTATACAAACCACCTAGAGCTTTTTAAAACCTACACAAACCCCCTAATTATATATATATCAAATTTCTTTAAAAGAATTATGATTCATTTTCATATTTCTTTTATCACAAAAAATATACTCTTAAATATTTAATACTAAGAAATAAGAATACGGATCGAGAGACACTTTGTGCCGGTGGACACAATAGTATATATAAATGAAGTTGTTATTCTAAATAAGACCAACGGTAGAAGGTAGATTCTCCATCAAACTTCAACTTCTTTATCCCCATCTGAACAATCGTTCTCAACCATTTTAATTTTCATATGGCTCGTTCTGTTCCTTCAGTTTCAACCATTTTCATCACTCTTCTACTTCTAGTTGCGACTGGTGAGTCTTTTTTCATGCTTAACATCATCACCTTCCCTTGATTCCTGTATCTTCTAAATTAAATAAGATTGCGAAAACTTTTTTAACAAATTCATCTTCTGTAAACCGACATGCATTATTTAATATATTATTTAAATACGGTTTTGAATATTATGCACACATAAAAACCTAATATTCTTTTAACATCACCAAAAACCAGAATCATATTTAAACTACATTTATTTATATTTATCTAACCTATATGTATCATAACTTGATTGAGTTATTATATTTGTTTAATTGTTTTACTATTTTTTGTGACATAAGCAGAAATGGTTCCTATAATGGCGACAGAAGTCAAGATTTGTGAGACACTGAGCCTTCGCTTCAAGGGAACATGTATTAACTCAAATTGTGCTGATGTTTGTCTAACTGAGGGCTTCACTAATGGGCGTTGCAGTGGATTACTTCCCAAGTGCTTTTTTACCAAACGTTGCTAGATTGACTATAATAAAAGATGATGGATACATCACTTTTGACATTTGTATATTTAGTCTATTTGAGAATAATCAATATTATACTCATTCTACAGATAAATTAAATTTATCTTATCATGAATAAAAAAGTGAATCTTAAAAAACAGAAAAGAAAGATTATTTTCATTTTATGTGGTAATGAAGGAATTGAATTTTATTTGAGTATTTTAAACTTGTAAAGCAACCTATAGAAACAACCAATTAGTACATATAGGAAGAAGACACATTATTTGAATAAAAGTAATTAAGGGGTGATGCCATATAAAAGGAGAGAGAAAATGTAATACATGCTTTTAAATCTAAAATATTGAAATACCCTTGAAATGAAGTAGTATGAATAAAGTAAAATGAGTTTTTGGCCCAAATATTTGGGTAACAATGCTAACATGATTCTTTAATATATATATATATATATATATAGCTACTTAAATGAGAACAATTCTCATATAAAAAAAATGTGAGAATAATAGATCTGAGCCTTACAAACAATCATGGATGGTTATGATCAAGATCTAGTGATTTATACTAAGTATTCTTATTTATCATAATAACGTATTGTTCTCACGTGAATAGCTCCCTATATATATTGAGAAATAGATATATCCAAAATTTTATAGTAATGATATATCAGTGTAACAATACTAAATATATTGTCCATTATAAATTGCAAACAAAAAATATCATGCCAATGTTTTGGCAAAGATTGTACAAATTATAAACAAACAAAATAAAGAAAAGTTATACAAAGACATCCACCAACATATTTTTGAACTACCTTTTCCTTTTCTTTGATCGTTTGAGACTTGGATTATCCTTGTTTGAAACAACATATGAATTCACCAAAATCTTATCATGATAATCTCTTCTGTATAAACCATCATTTGTAGTTGGTCGCTCTCACCGATTGTGATGTCCCAAATAATATTATCTTTAGCATCAATATCTTCATGGTCTTGGTTATCAATATTAATAGCAATTATTTTGTTAGTCAAAAGAACAATGCCTCATTTCATATCAGTTGAATTACTGACATAGAATACTTGTTGAACTTGTAATGCTAGAATAAAATACTCATCTTTATATCATGATCTATTAAGATTCATTTGTATTAACCCTAATTTATCAACTCAAAAGTTGTGGCGGATACAAGTAACGCATACTTATTTGTGAGATCTGTGCAGATTGTGGGCGTCTGTGAGTACTCAACCAAATTCCAAATTTAATTATATATTTTTGGGGCTTTAATATCTTTGTGTATTAACTTTGGTTATCCATTAAGTTGTCTGTTATTTCAAGTGAGCCAATTGAAGTGAAATGTCGCCAAAGTGACCTCTCTCATGGATATAACTCATGAGGAATATTAGATGTAAGTGTGTATGATTATTCATGCGAGTATTAATTGACCCAAAGGAAAGTTGATATTTGGCTGAAGATCATACACACCTGTGATGATAAACATGTTATAATTCTAAAGTTTTTTATACATGTGACCGATGAATCAGTCCAAAGAGGGATTCATCAGTTGACATGCCTTATTGTAAATGTTTGATCATTACAACAAGAGTACCACTTGTAGTTAATATTACTGTTCAAAGACTTGATATTAATGGTGCACTAGGTATCTTGATTTGGACATACCATTATTTAAGCACATTGATAATTTTAAGTTGTGAGCATAATTTAATATTTTGTCTTTTGTTCTGTTCAGCTACATCAATTGCTTCTATATCTGCAAATTTGAATTCGGTTCCGGTCCTTAATGGTGAAAATTTTAAGGACTGGAAGGAGAACATGGAAATTGTTCTTGGCTGCATGGATCTGGACTATGCATTAAGGGTAGAGCAACCCCCTTCTCCTTTGGAATCCAGTGCCTCTGAAGAGAGGAAGGATTATGAGAAGTGGGATCGCTCTAATCGCATGAGTCTAATTATTATTAAGCGCGTCATTCTAGAGGTCTTTAGGAGTACTGTCTCGGATGAGATAAACAGTGCAAAAGTTTTCCTTGCTGAGATTGAAAAGCGCTTTGCAAAGAGCGATAAGGCGGAAAGAAGTACTCTGTTACAGAGCTTGATTTCCCTGAGGTATCAAGGAAGGCAAGGGAAACATAAGGGAATACATCATGGGAATGTCCAACATCGCTTCAAAACTTAAGGCCCTTAAGCTTGAGATGTCGGAAGACTTACTCATACATTTGGTGTTGCTTTCCTTTCCTACACAATTCAGTCAGTTTAAGATATCTTATAACTGTCAAAGAGAGAATTTGACTCTAAATGAGCTCATTTCATTTTGTGTACAAGAAGAGGAAAGGCTGAAGCGAGAAAGGACTGAAAGTGCACATTATGTAAGTACCTCTAAGGACAAGGGCAAAAGGAAAAATACTTCAGAGCCCAAGAATGAAGCTGCTGAGGGTCCAGTGCAAAAGAAGCAGAAGCAGGCTGATGTCTGTTACTTTTGCAAAGGAACTGGACATCAAAAGAAGAAATGTGTAAAGTATCACGCCTGACATGCTAAGAAAGGTATATTTCTTACTTTGGTCTGTTATGAGGTTAATTTAACTTCAGTACTTGGAAATACCTGGTGGTTAGACTCCGGTTCAACTTCTAACATCAGTGTTTCAATGCAGGGTTGCCTGAGCTACCGGAAGCCTAATTATGTTGAAAGATACACCTACGTTGGCGATGGAAAATCGGTAGAAGTGGAAGCTATATGGCACTTTAGGTTGTTATTATGTGCTGGTTTTTATTTGGATTTGAAAGACACCTTTCTTGTACCGTCTTTTACACGGAATTTAATTTCTGTTTCTTATTTGGACAAATTTGGTTATTGTTGTTCATTTGGAAACAATTCGGTTCAATTGTCTTTAAATTCAAATGTTGTTGGAACTGGTTCACTTATGTTAAATGAAAATCTTTATATGCTTAATACTATAGCTGATTATAGTGAAACCCTAAATGTGGAATCACGTGGTACTAAGCGTAAAATTGAAAATAATAATTCAGGTGCATTATGGCACAAGCGCCTAGGTTACATTTCTCAAAAGAGAATTGAGCGTCTTGTGTCAGATGGGATTTTGGATTCCATTGACTTCACAAACCTTAGTGTTTTTGTTAAATGCATAAAAGGAAAACAAACCAAACGATCGAAATCTGGTGCATATAGAGCTTCAGACGTCTTAGAATTGATACATACGGATATTCGTGGCCCATTCCCTACGACTTCCTAGAATGGTCAATAATACTTCATATCATTCATATACGATTATTCTCATTATGCATACATTTTCCTTATTCATGAAAAGTCCTAATCATTGGACGTGTTCAAAACTTTTAAGGCTGAAGTTGAAAATCAACTCAGCAAAAGGATTAAGTGCACCCGATCTGACCGTGGTGGTTAATACTACGGTAGATATGATGGTTCAGGTGAACAACGTCCAGGGCCTTTTGCCAAATACCTAGAGGAATGTGGTATAGTCCCACAGTACACCATGCC
>NW_017720111.1:0-679 GCF_001865875.1 Lupinus angustifolius
GTTACTCTGAAAAATCAAGGGGCTATAAATTTTATGACCCAAATTTAAAATCCATATTTGAGACGGGTACAACCACGTTCTTTGAGGATATTGAGTTTGAAAGGGAAAATAAGGTTAGAAATTTTGTCTTAGAGGAAGAATCGATATCAAATCTAGATGTGATTCATATGGTTGCTTTTGATGAAGCAAATTTAGAACCTCTTCAAGACATAGCTGATGATGCTTTCCCTGCTCAAGAGTAATTCATGAAGGACAAACTCAAAACCCTCAAGAACATGGACAAGAGTTGCAAGAGCCAATAGCTTTGCGTAGACCCACTAGAGAAAGGAGAAATGCAATTCCAGATGACTACATTTGCTTTCTCCTGGAACATGAGGGTGATGGCTTAATGGATAATGATCCATTAAACGTTCGTGAAGCCATCCAAAGTTCCAATTCAGAATAGTGGATTGAAGCAATGAAGGAGGAGTATAAATTCATGCAAGACAATAAATTTAGGGAACTTGTCCCATTACTAGAAGATAAGAAACCCATTGGTTGCAAATGGATTTTTAAGACCAAGCGGGATTCTAATGGTAATGTGGAGAGGTATAAGGCGCGTCTTGTAGCTAAGGGTTTTACTCAGAAGTAAGGGATTGACTATAAAGAGACTTTCTCTCCAGTTTCATCGAAAGACTCT
>NW_017720112.1:0-8250 GCF_001865875.1 Lupinus angustifolius
TAGCACATTATGATTTGGAGCTTCATCTGATGGATGTCAAGACATATTTTCTCAATGAAAACATTGATGAAAAGATTTATATGGTGCAACTAGAAAACCTTATAACGGGAGACCAAAAGAATATGGTTTTCAAATTGACAAAATCCATTTATGGGCTAAAGCAGGCGTGTTGTCAATGGTACCACAAAGTTCATGAGGTGATTCTCTATTTTAGTTTTGAGATGAATTCAGTCAAGGATTGTGTGTATCACAAGTTTAGTGGGAGCAAGTATATTTTCTTGCTCTTATATGTGGATGACATACTGCTTGCCACTAATGATGTGGGTACCTTGTTAGAAACCAAGTAATTTCTATCCAGTAATTTTGAAATGAAAGATCTTGGTGAAACTTCATTTGTATTAGGAATTCAGATACACCGAGACAAATCTCGAGGTATTCTTGGATTTTCACAAAAGAGCTATATAGAAAAGGTACTTAAAAGATATGGCATGCAGGACTGTAAACCAATGGATACTCCAGTTGCTAAGATAGACAAATTTAGTCTTAATCAGTGCCCTAAAGGAAATCTGGAAATTCAGGAAATACAAAAGATCTCGTTTGCATCAGTTGTAGGGAGTCTTATGTATGCTCAAGTTTGTACGCGTCCGGATATAGCGTTCTTAGTTGGGGTTTTAGGCAGATATATGAGTAATCCACGAATGGATCATTGGAAAGCAGCCAAAAGGGTCATGAGGTACTTAAAGGGAACAAAAAATTATATGCTCACATATAGGAGATCAAACCAATTAGAGATCGTTGGGTATTCTGACTCCAATTTTGCGGGATGGCAAGATAGTAGACGATCCACTTTGTGCTATGTTTATCTGTTTGCTGGTGGTGCAATTTCTTGGCGCTCTTCCAAGCAAACTCTTGTGGCTTCATCCACCATGGCAGCCGAATATATATCATGTTATGAGGCATCACATCAGTCAACATGGCTGAGAAATTTTGTCATTGGGCTGCAAATTGTGGAAGGAATTGAAAGACCACTAAAATTTTATTGTGACAATAGGTCAGCCGTGATGTTCTCCAACATCAATAGGAGTTCAGCAAAGTCGAAACACATCGACATTAAGTTCCTAGTTGTTAAGGAGAAAGTACAAAATGGACAACTTTCCATAGAACACTTAGGCACTACTCCATGATTGCGGATCCTCTTACAAAAGCTATCACACCCAAGGTCTTTCATGAGCATACTACTCACATGGGTGTTCTACAATGTGAGGATTTTTTGGTTTAGTGGGAGTTAGAATGTGTACACCCTTATTATGTTCTATGTAATTTCAGTATTATGTATGGATACTTTGTATTCAAACTTCAGTTGATTAATCATTCAGTTTGGTATTCTGTCTTTATACTTTGCACAATAAGGTTTTATGTTATTATTAAGGATCTCGCTAAAGTTAAGTAGGACCAGTTGAAAATTGACATGTATAGATCATATTCATGTGATTTTCATGCTACACATTTCATGATGAATCTATGTCATTTAGTTATGTCAATGTTGGTGATCATTGTTGAATTAGTCATGATTGATATGGCGAAATTCACTATGATGCGATATGGAGACATGACTAATAGACAGGATAATTTGGGTATGCATGAGTCATAATTGCAATATTTAAGCGCACAATAAGGATAACACGTATGGTGAATCATATATGTGACCAGTTGGAGATTGTTAGAATTTCTGACAGTTTATGGGTCACACATATAATTCTATAATTGTGTAATGGCCATTATTTAATTAGCCAAATATAAAATGGTCTTCAAGAATTAATTTGGTGGCTAAGGGCATATGTGTCATGAAATATTATAAGTGTAGACACCTTTAGGCAATTTCTGATTTGATGTCGAGACTGAATTAGAATTATTGCAACTTAAGTAGTAACCGCTACAGTTACTTTTATAGGTTATGGTCCCCATTTGTAGAGTAACAAGTTTGGTTGAGTAACTGATGAGAATAAAGGTGGATTGATGAGGAGTTGTTAATAAGGTTACAAAACCCATCAGAATTACATCTGTGAATACTCTCCTTGGCTTTTTATTCCTCTCTAAAGAAGCAGAAGGAAAATTATCAGGCTCTATCATCTGGAAGATCTTCATACCCACATACCCTTGAGAATTCCAAAATGGCTAATCAAGGTATGCTTTACTTCTTCACTATGAAATCAATTGGGGTTTCTTCGGTCTAGATCAGGATTGTTTCATTTGGATTTATGTATGGGCATAAACATTTTGTTATATGAAGAAAGCCCTGATCATTAGGTTTTCCGCATTCAGTTTAAAGGATTATACAGAGAAATTCCAACATAAGGGTCTCATATTTCAAAATGGGTAGCAGGTAGCGACTACCCGTGCCCGCCCATGCTTTTTGCAATCCCTAATCTCTTCTTCATATCCTTAAGAACGTATTATAATCGTCAATATGTGGTTTCTTCTTCTTGTACTGATTTTTTTAATAGCATAGCCATAAATTTTTTGGTTCACTCCAGTAATGGAAATAGAAAAATGAAAATTACGTTTGATTTACTTATTCAAATTGAGCAGTTATTTTAGATGTACAAGTCATGATTTCTCCAATTCATTAAGCATGATTACTAAGGAATTAACCAATTAATATCTTTTAATAATTCAGTATTAGTTAAATAATCCTAGAGCAAGGAAGATGCTCATCAGTTTGAATAATCATCTTTGTTATCTAGTGATAGTTTCATCACAATCAGAAGCTCGTAAAACATAATTGATCAAATCGTAGAAAGGGCCTTGACTGTGGACTTTTATTTTTTTTATCTGAAAAAGATAAAAGTATTATTAATAGAAAATAAGTGTTATAAAAGAGTGAATTTTTATTATCAGAGGGACAAATGAAAATTTGAAGAACATCATCGATTTTCAATCATATTTTATAGACAAAATTAGTTTTTTAGAACTTGTTAAGCTCTAGTTAGTGTTGAACACTATAGAGTATAAGTTAATACAATGTTTTTGTTTGTTAAAAAATGTGAGGGAAAAAATAATTTACTTTATCTGACTCGAAAAATTCCCCATATAAGTTTTCTTTCCCTCCAACGAATTTTAAAAATTCAAGGGTTTCAAAATTGCTTTCCCTCCCTTTTGAAATAAAATGATATTTCATTTAAACATGTACGCATACTTTCATTCATTTCATGTACATTTACACAAAGAAAGAAAAGAAAGAAGTTGTCATCCTCCCTTATTCACAAAAAACACACTAAGACCTTGTCTGTACTTTCTGATACACCTCTTTTTATACATACTTTTACTTATTCTTCAAAGTGCATGTTTTAAAAATGAAGCTATGTAGATAATGAAGAGGTTAATGTAGTTCAACAACGAGCTTATATGAGCGCAGCAGAATGTAGAACTAAATTCAACAATATTTTTAAAGCAAATTATAAAATAGACATTTAATAACGCTCACTTGAATGAGCATTATTGAATGTCAACTTTCTAAATTACTCACTCAAGCAAGTGTTGTAAAAAGTGAACATTCAACATCACCACTCAAGTTAGTGCTGTTATTCAATAACTAACTAGTTATTGAATGGTTATTTCTTTAAAATGGTTATTCTTTTTTGATAACTAACTATCATTCTTTGTCAATTATCATATGTGTTGGGTTTATTCAAGTGTGAAGTCACATTGGATATAAGGGGAGAAGTGAAATGGTTTATAAGTTGAATAGACCATGAAACTAATGCCTTAAAGTTTTGGTTCAAGACGCAGTGTCTCATTTGTGGCTCTTCACTCTTCTCATATCCTGATAACAATGGAACTCCCTAGTGCTTGGAGGCTCCCCAGTCATAGTCTAGTCCAACAATAGGTTTGGCGCACTACATTTTTGTCACTTCAAAAATTTTGAATTCAATAAAATGGAAAACTATAAGAAAACAGTTATATAAAGATTCTCTCTCATTTATTATACGCTCTTACCATTTTTAATTAGGTCTGTTTGGACGTTTGATTTTGGAGGAGAAGGAATGGAGATGAAAGGCTTCATAGCATCTCACAAATATATTTCATAGCTAATAAACCTTCCCCCTCCCTCCTGTATCATCCAAAAACCAACTCGTATACATGCCCTCTAAGTTCTATCTTCTTACACTCCTTCAACCGGTGAATCTTTGAATATAATAAATTTTATTTATTGATTTTTTAATTCATGACAAAGACTTAAACCGTAGAAGATTTACACAATGAACCAACATTAATTAACATTTACTCATGAACATCATTCAATATTGGATTTAGTGTTGATTTATGATTTTCCAATTGTAACCAAAATGGACACATTGATTTTCAAAGAAAGATATT
The DNA here is from genome assembly GCF_001865875.1 of Lupinus angustifolius. Taxonomy (NCBI): domain Eukaryota; kingdom Viridiplantae; phylum Streptophyta; class Magnoliopsida; order Fabales; family Fabaceae; genus Lupinus; species Lupinus angustifolius. The sequence continues at coordinate 4,378 of NW_017720112.1, forward strand.
AAATAATGGTTTTTCATAAGTTTAATATTTATGTAATGCTATTGTAATAATTTTTAGAATGTCGTCATATGATGTATTAATTATTATTAACTTTTAATTAAAATTAATACAATTGAATGTTTGAAGATATACCCATTATGAAAAAATCATGGATATAAAACTTCTTTTCAATTCCACTGAAATGTCCATAACAATCTTATAATAAACTATTTAATAATGTTGTTATCTCAAATGCTACACCTAGTTTCTTGAAAGTGCAAAGAGTCAAGACTTGCATTTTTGAAGTTGACCTTGGTTTTGATGAAGATAATAGACATACAAAGAAAGCTTGAAGATCTTCAACAAATAACAAGCCGAAGACTCAAGGGTGATATCTAAAGACTCAGGGCTTTGTAAGTTTTACTTTACTAGAAGTCTTAAGATGATTGTCTTAGATCGAGTTTAGGTGGGAGCCTCACAAGAGCTGTAAAATAAACAAGACAAAAAATGAGACATAACATCTAGATATCATATGATAAGTAAGCTCATGCATCTACATATATGATTTTGTGCATTAAAGGTAACATATTTTAAAAACTATGTATTGCATGATCAAATGTCATATAGGTAATTTACCATGCATCAAGAAAACAATTTTTAAACAACCTAATCGATTATGTGTTGTATATAATCGATTATTGGAATTACAGTACTAACCAATTTAAAACCTATGATGTGTTAATTGATTAAGGCATTAGTTAATCGATTAAGACGTAACATAAAATCAGTTTTTAACAACTCGTTAATCAATTAAGTCACTGCATAATCAATTAATAGTTGTATCAATATGTTTAGTATAAATGCTATAATTCTATCCCATGTAGCATAACTTGCATATTTCGAAAATAGTTTTAGAGCATACATTTCATACATTGCATTGGAGTGAGAAACTGCATTAGCAAAGCTTAGAGAGTGGGAGCATTCTAAATAGGGCTTAGGAAGTCAAATCATTGCTTGTTATCTCTAGGTTTGAATGCATTTCATTCTTGATTACTTTCTTGATTTATTTTAGAGTGAAAGTGAGAATTTTTTTACTGGAAATTGTGAAAATTGTTTTGTGAAAAACCCTTTGCATTAATTCTCATTTAGATTAGGTTCTTGTGAGGATTCTTCTTAGAGTTTTAGAATTGATTTTACATTGTTGTATCTGAGTATTAAGTATTCAAGAGAGCTTAACAAAATCAGTATTGGATAAGGAAGTTGATCTCTTGGTGAATAGTTTCACTTCAAGAGAGATCTTGATGATATTCATAGAGACTAGGAGGTCTTGGTTCGAGCGATACCGAGGCTAGGGCCGAATTGCGAAAATATTGGAGATCTTAGTAGGCGAGTTAGATATGTCAAACTAAGGTTGTTAAGCTCATAGGTGCCAAGAAGAAGCATATAAGTTTTATGTTTTTTTAATTGGAAGTGTGCGTGTAAACTTACAATTGCAATAGTAAAGAAAAATCTCCCAAGATTAGAAGGGCATACCTGGATATAGTTTGCAGTGGACCGCAAACGAATCAGGATAAAATTTCCTTGTGCACAACTTTATATCCCTTATCTCATTTACTTTTGTAATTTGTTGTTGTAACGCCCCGGAAAATACTCTTTATATATTACGCGGAAAAGTGAGTAATTTTTTTTTTGAAATTGGTGATATAAAATTGTTTCCTTTTAAAAACATTTCTTTTCCGGGACATCACTTTAAGTAACATATAACGCGGAAATCAAAACCGGTTACCTAACGGTAACTGAAATGATACAACATTTCCTGAATATACATCTTCATAGATATAAAAGATCATAAGTACTTAATATACATATCCAACAAGAAAGGGCGGAAATATTAATCATCGCCAAAAGACACTAAACAAAGACATGAACAAACTGAAGCCGTCAGTGTTTCAAAAGTCACAAAATGATAAGAAAAATGATAAGCAACTCCAAAGCTAGGGTACTGCCTCTTCCTCAATTCCTCATGCCCCCTCCTGGAACATCACGGACGGGTAGCTCCAAATCCGAGTAAAGCTGTCTATCTGATGAGCACACGTCCGAAAAGCAAGCCATATCGAGCAAAGCTGTCTACCTGACAAGCACACGTCTGAAAAGCAAGCAATAGAAAAGAAGAGAAATAGAGAGAGTAAGACATCTAATGAATATAATTCATTGACGATGTGGACTTACTCAGAATATTACACTCAGATATGAAAAGCAGTTCATATATATATAATATATCTCATTATAACTCATTAGTTGTTCTCGTAAACAATTATCCAATCCACATGAGTAATATAACCAAACTCATCAGTTGTTCTCATAAACGATTATCTAATCAACCTATGTAATGTAAACAACACTTATTCCCATCAATATCATAATTCACCGACAAGATATCGTGACTATAATTAAATAACACATAAGTGGAGTCATAACCCCAAATAATAACATACACATATATTATCTATAACCGGCATCGTAACCCACCGTTTATCAACGTAAACAATAATGTATCAACATACATTTCATAAGCTAATATCAAAACCATAAGTAGTAATATGTGCATAATGTTAATGATGCATGATGTTTGTAACTCAAATGTGGGAATCCACTTCCACAAGTGCAATATATGCATGCTATGTCATGATCATCCACCTTACACCAATATCCTCCCAATAACCTAGTCGGAAATAAATCAAGAGTACAGGTCCCATACCAAGCCACTTTGTACGCACCGAAAAGCATTTCATAAGCCAATTGATCAATAAGGTCCATAGGAACAGTCCGTAACAGGACGGTGTCGTAACAAACACTTTTTGGGCATCCCTCTCATTGATCCAGATTGCAAAGAAGGGCTGTCAGAGATCGTCTAGTTTGACTGTGAGAACTGTCCGATCCAACAGGGTACCTCCCCAGGAATACAAGGGACTCGTCTCACCCAGACTCTCCCTCAAGACATTGTTGGCGAATCACCGTCCAATCAGTGCCGTCCCTGCTTACTTCACGGTGCTCTAAGTCATACCGTCAATTTCCTCTCCACTACTCCATTATTAACCATATGCATATGAACACTAACTGCAGTTAGATGATTAAATCTTTTAATCATTATTTACCATGCTCGGCCCACCTTAAGTCATCTCCCTCAGGAATGCTTCTTGTGGGTCCCGATCTTACGTTAACACGTAATATAAAGGAAATACATCCCACCACTACGACCATCGCTGAATACCCTGGACGGTCCCAGACCAAGCCACTTACAGTCAGACCATCTCGCGCTGTGGTATCACGTATCCTTTCCTGGGCATCGCCCTAAATCATACATCCTTCTCGGAATACTTTCTTTAAAATTAGTTACTGAGTTTGACTATTTAATTCCAACACCTTGAATACTTTACTTTTTAATTCAATTACGGTGTTATACCAAAGTAGTTTATATCACATACCCATCCTAGGGTGATTACATACTCAACCAATCAATCCAAATAGTCAAACACAATTACTGTCTCTCGCCCAAGCGAGGACCCTTCGCTCAAGCGAAAATTCAATCAACAATACCATTTTAAAACCGGGCATCTCTCGCCCAAGTGAGGCCCGATCGCCCAAGCGAGAATAGTTTCTCGCCCAAGCGACGGACTTATCTCGCCCAAGCGAGACCCGCTCGCCCAAGCGAGAAAGACCTGGACAGGATTCCAATTTTGCCATTTTCGGCTAATCAAACGTATTTTCACATGGTTTTTCAAACACCTGCACCCAGAAAAGTTCCTAACAAAATTCATATACCATATTCAACACATTTCATCAACCATCATATATATTGAAAAGCATTCAAACATAAAAATCTTGGGTTTCTTA
>NW_017720113.1:0-5642 GCF_001865875.1 Lupinus angustifolius
TGCCTTCATAAAATACTTAAAAGAAAAAATATAAACTCTACTTTATGAAAAACATAAAAGCTCATAACTTTCTATGAAGTATGAGAAGAAGTTGAAGAAGAAACATAAAAGACTACCTTAGTTTGTATAGGAAATTTAGTGTAAAAATGAGAGAATGGGGTGGGGTATTTATAGGAGAGCCTCACCCTATCAAATCATAAAATTTAATGCAAGGTAAGTAGATTTAGACTAGCATAGGTGATGTGTCTAATGGTGGTGGAGTGAGAGGATTTGTTGAGTGATTTTGGGGATTTTGGGGTAGTAAATCTAGACATTAATGAGTAAATCTATAAGATTTAGTAGGTAGATTTTGTGAAGTGACTCATGTGACGCGACAACTTCGGTGAAACGTGCGCGATTAAGACCATGCTCGAGTAGCCAAAAATGATCGCCCGATTTTACTTTACGGTTGGAACTTTGAATTTCGGCATTCCGAGTGAAAATATATTAGAAAATAGTTATGGACCAACTCAGGGTCTATCTTGACTCGAAATGTGATTACGAAGCCAACGGCACGATCGGAATTCGGTTCCGAGTTACGGAACTCAAAAACCACTTTTTGAGCAGTACCAGGTGATATTCGTCCCCGACAGCGGTCCGAAACCGACTGTCTTCGAAAATCATGAAAATTTACCACCAAGTTGTAAATAGAATTAAAAGACTAAAACTCAACTAGAGTTTCGTCTAATTCTTTACCGAAAATTCCCAGAAATTCATTTTCGAAAATATAATTAATAAAAATATTAATAAAAACATATATTTTCAAGGTAGTAAAATTCGCGGTGTTACAGTTGTTATTGATTAATTCTGAATTGCATGTTAAAATCTTTTTAATTATTATTATGTAACTAAAATAATCAATTAATTGTGTAAAGATTAGTAATCAGTGACTTGCTGTACAAGAAACCATAAAATCAAGAAGTGCACGATTTACGATAGTCGATTATCTATAAGCATATTCGATTAAGGGCAGTAGTTTTCAGTTCTGCGCAATATATGAGAAAAGTGGAGAATGTAACCGCTATACCTATACAACCACCCTTCTATGTATGTTCTGACCTACTAGTACCCAACAAGTGATATCAGAGCTAGTATGAAAGTGCTAGCTTGACCGTGTATTCGTTTGATCCTAGGAGAAAATACTATGGGTTCCACTAACCCTTTTGGCAGTGATGGCGCATCCATCAACCACCCTTCGATATTCAGTAGCGAGGGGTACGCCTACTGGAAAGTGCAGACAAAGATCTTTATCGAGGCGATTGACAAGGATATTTGGGAATCCATGGTCAATGGTCCTTTCATTCCACTCCACTTGGTGGATGATGAACCTAAAGAAAAGCTGAAAAGTCTTTGGACTGATGATGAACGTAGAAAGGTTCAGCATAACCTTCGAGCTAAAAACATTATCACATCGATCCTATAATATGATGCATTCTTTAGGGTTTCGCAGTACCAAAATGTGAAAGAAGTGTGGGACACTAGTGAGGTTAAGTGCACCAGATTAAATGCGCTAACACATGAGTATGAGTTATTTCGCATGTTACCAAATGAATCTATTAGTGAAATTCAAAAGGGATTTACTCATATAGTTAACCATTTAGTTCCCCTTGATAAATCATTTCTAAAGGTGAACTTACTAATAAAGTTTTGTGTTGTCTTGACAGGAAATGACAACCAAAGGTAACCACAATCATGGAGTCAAAAGATCTGGATTCCATGCCTTTAGCTACATTATTTGGCAAACTCTAAGAGCACAATATGGAGTTAAGGCGCTTGACGATGCATTAAGATTCAGATGGGAAAAAGAAAGGAATCTCTCCGAAGGCTACCACTTCACAAGATCAAGAAGATAAAGAGGATGACGATTCTGACTCCATCTGGACGATGCAACTTTGAATTTCCTGGTACGAAAATTTGGAAAATTCTAGAAGAAGAGAGGAGGATTCAAGAGGTTTCAAAAGAAGGAAGCGCGAGAGTCAACCAAGAAAGGCAAGAACCCAAAGGAGCGCTTCACTTTCCATGAGTGTGGGAAAGCTGAACATATGAGTTTCCAATGTCCGACCTACCTCAAGAAGGTTGAATCTGAGAAGAGCACTCCTCGAGAATTCAAATAAAATAATGCTTAAATAGTATGGGATGTTCCCGAGTAGGAATCAACATCAAGCACATCCCACGAGGAGGAGTCTGCGAAACTATGCTTAATAGTAAAAATGCAAGAAGATTGCCGCTCCAGTGGTCAGGGTGATACGAATGAGGTATACTATGACACTTCATCTTCGTCCGATGATTCCCCTCCGTATGATGAATTATATAATGCGTATGTTGAATTAAATGAGGAATTGAAAAAGCTTGCTAGGATTAACATAGATAGAAAACGGGTAATCCTCTTGCATGAACAACAAATTATTAAAATGAAGAAGAGTTAGATGAACTAAAATTGGAAAATAAAACTCTTAGTTTAATCTACTTCATGTGATTGCTCTAAAAATAACTTATGTCAACCTAGTGTATGTGATAATTGCAAGACTCTCCAAAATGAAAATTCCAATTTAAAAGAAAAAATCGCAAACAAGAAATGCTAGCAAGCATACAAGAATATGATATAAACCCCCCACAAATAAGAAAAGGTCATATAGGAGACTTGTAGTCCATACTCATAAAAAGTCGCATATTCGCAGGTCTACATGTTTCTATTGCGACACTCATGGCCATACATCCATTGCATGTTATATTAGGAAATATGGTGTGCCTAATGGTACTTATGTTTGGATGAAAACAAAACAAAATCCCATGGTTAGTAACAAAAAGGGACCCAATAATACTTGGGTACCTAAACAAGACAAGTAATCTGTTTTGCGGGCATGCCTTCTAATGCATGGACAACACTAGTATTTAGATAGCGGAGGTTCGAGGCACATGACTGGTGATAGATCTAAATTCCTTGATCTTTCACTTAAAGACAAAGGGTATGTCACCTATGGCGATAACAACCGAGGGAGAATACTTGGCATTTGGAAAATTGGCAATACTTCTCAAGCAGTGAGAATGTGCTCTACATAGAAGGCTTGGAGGATAACCTATTGAGTACAACCAATTACGTGACAAAGGTAACCGAGTATCCATCGATTCTGATTGTTGCATTATTCGTGATAATATATCTAATAATGTTAAGTTTGTTGGTCATCATATAAACAATATCGACATGGTCAATTTGGAAGATGTCACTTCTCTGTTTTCAAAATGTTTTATAGCTAAAGAGAGTAACATCTGGATTTGGCAAAGGCGTGTTGCACATATTCATATTAAACACTTGGATAAGTTATCATCTCACAATTTAGTTGATGGATTACCTAAACTCAATTTTAAATCTAAAGAGACTTGCGACACTTGCCAAAAGTGTAAGCAAGTCAAAAACTCATTTGCTACAAAAAATGTGATATCCATGACAAGGCCCTTGGAGCTTCTCCATATAGACCTATTTGGACCATCACGAATTACGAGTTTTGGAGGTAGTTATTATGCTTTGGTAATCATAGATGATTTTTATAGATTTACAAGGCCCTTGCACAATTGATTTTTTTTGAATCATTCTTTACTTGGTTGCACACAATTTGATAGGATATGATCAAGGCAAGTTCTTTCAATTAGAATGAGCCACTTGACCAAAAATGTCCAACCAAAAATAGGAATATCCTTTGTTAACCCCTTTGAGCTTTAAAATAAAATTTTATTTTCAAAATCAACCCTTGAGCCTAATATTGAAAAACAAAAATAATCTTCTATACTTTTCTAAGTAAAAAGAGAGTATTTTTCAAAAGGAAGGTTGATTGAAGAAATTAAGTTGGGGGGAATGGTTGGCCATGTAACAAAGTGTTCAAGGAAAAATTCTAAATCTCTTTACAAATCAAAACGTAAAGAAAAATATCCAAAATAAAAATGGAGTGAAAAGAGATTGAGAAAATTAAAGAGAAGTTACACAAAAAGGTCAAGAAAAAGAGTGAGGGAAGGAAAAATGGAAAAAAGTTGAAAGGAGTATATTTTTTTATTGAAAAATTAATTTTTGCTCTCTTTTAACTTTGAAAGTATCTTTGAATATCTTGAAAAACCAAGAATTGTTGAAAGAGTATTTTAAGAGGTTTTCCCCCTCAACAAATTGTCCCTGGCAACGACGCCAATTTGTTGAAAGCGAGTTTTCTCTTCAGTGTGTTTTCTTTATTTGGTTAAGTAAGTGAACTCGATTTTATTCTTTGTTCACCATCTCGACTTTGTTGAAATAAATTCCAACATCGGTCTAATGGTTTCAAGAATATTTCAGTTACAACTTACTTCTAATAATCATGTGAATAAGTTATTCCTTCTTTGCCCCATCTCGGCTTTGTTAGAATAAATTCTAATGCCGGTAGAATTGTATCGAAGCAATCCCCTATTACATAATTATTAAATACCTTTGAATACCTTTCATAAGCCAAGAACTTCTTCCCTTAAGCAAAAACACAATTCTCTCTTCTTATTTCTTAGTTTGAAAGTTTGGTTCATAGAAGCTTTTGTAAGTAAGTTTTATAGTTTTTAATTTATAATTCAAGAGGAGAAAGGATAAGGCAAATGAGATGAAATATTCTCAATCTCTTTACAAATCAAAAAGTAAAGAAAAAGATCCAAAATTAAAAAGGAGTGAAAAGAGATTGAGAAAATTAAAGAGAAGTTACACAAAAAGGTCAAGAAAAAGAATGAGGGAAGGAAAAATGGAAAAAAGTTGAAAGGAGTATATGTTTTTAATGAAAAATTAATTTTTGCTCTCTTTTAACTTTGAAAGTATCTTTGAATATCTCGAAAAACCAATTTCCTTTGATAGCCAAGCCTCATTACAACATAAATAAGACCTTAGTGATTCTTGAATAAATTGTGCAATCAAAGTAAGCGTTGAGATGAAAAACAAAATTAAAATCTTGCAAACCAAACAAGTTGAGTTTTGAGTGAAACACTTACCCCATTTGGTTCCATTCTTGAACCGTGTGTGAAATGCATCTCTTTGATTGATAACATTTTTAATAAGTGAATTGCTAAATGATTTTTTGAAAAGATGTGTTCAATTCTTAGTTTGAAGCATTATGAGTCAAAGTCACATAATAATAAACACATCTCATGGAACTTAAAAGGATTCATGCATAAGTTTTGATCTTGTAACAAAACTAATTTTTCCAAAGCCAAGTAGGTTGTTATTTTACCTTTTGTTTGGGGAGAAACAAAGTTTTAAGTTGAGGGAGTTTGATAAGTGCAAAAAGTATACACTTTTCACCATCATTTTATGGCACTTATCCTATGCAAATTGTAGAAAACCAACTTAAATTAACAATTTTTAGGTGAATTTTGCATGATTAAATAAATTAATTCTTTATTAGTTCTTGTCGAAGTTTTCTTTGAGTTATGTAGGAAATTTAATATTAAAGAATAAATTCAAAGATGGACAAGAGTTCAAGCCAAAATTCAAGACAAAAGCTCAAAATGATTTGCTAAAAATTAATCAAGTTAAAGCATGGCATGCTGTGTGCATAATTTGGTTACTTAGCCTTGAAGGAATGGTAGCTTACTTCGTCTTGAAGAAA
>NW_017720114.1:0-819 GCF_001865875.1 Lupinus angustifolius
CAATTGCTAAAAGTAATCAAGTTAAAGTATGGCATGCTATGTGCTTTATTTGGTTACTTAGCCTTGAAGAAAGGTAGCTTACTTCGTCTTGAAGAAACCTAATTAAGGTAGGCCAAGCAACTTTCAAAAATCAAATGCTTACCTTAACTTAAAGAAAACATCCCAAAAGTGCCAAGCAACCAACAAAAATGATGTAACAAACCAAAGGAAAAACGGTTGCTTCACCATGAAGAAATCAAGCACAAAGGTGTCCAGCCAAGCCAAGCACTAGGCCAGGTCAGCTAAGCTGCTGAAACATGCATCTTAGCGTGGAACCAGGTCAACTAAGCTGCTGAAACATGCAGCTTAGCGTGGAACCAGGTGAGCTAAGCTGCTGAAACATGCAGCTTAGCGTGGAACCAGGTGTGCTAAGCGCTTGGCGCACCAGAAAAATGATTTCTAGGTCAACTCATGGAACATCTTACTTTTTCTTTACTTAAAGGCCAAGAACATGACCTCATGGATGACATAAATCTATAACATGAAGGAGCAGGAATCACCATGCATGTAACCTAGCCTACCTTAGGGGTCAAGTAGGGGCCAAAGTGGCTCTTCATAGGGACCAATGGTGAGCAGCTTAGCTGCCAAACAGGGCAGCTGAGCGTTCTGGACCTTGGCCTATATAAATGCATGAAATTCTCAATTCTAAAACATTGTATATTCATTTTAAATTCTTCCTAGTTGATTCCTCTTCTTTTCCTTTCAGTTGAGGTAGTTTTTAGAGTACTTTTTCATATAATTCAAGAGGAGAAAGGAGAAGGCAAATGAGATGCAAAAATC
>NW_017720115.1:0-441 GCF_001865875.1 Lupinus angustifolius
CTAAAGTTTGAATTTTAATCATTCAAGTTGGTGCTTTGATTAATTTTATTTGATTGAGAAGTACATAATGCTCTTTTTAGATTGATTACCTAAAAATGATTTCAAGTCATAAAAAATACTTGTCTCAAAGACTTAACAAATAAACTAAGAAGTAGTTGTACTACTTAGTTTATTTGTCAAGTTAAGCATACCTTCCTTAAGATCTTACATTCATTACTACTTCAATATTGGAGTAGCCAAGATTAGGGTGTGACAACCTAGTCTCTTGTGGACGTAATATTGTTTAGTAATAAATATAAGTGATTATCATTCTACCATTTTAGGATATACACTAAAAGGAGGAAATTAGAACTTGGTGTTTGGAGTTAATCAAAGTTAAACATAAGAACTTGTCTAAGTAGTTCAAACTCATAAGAAGTTGAGAAATATTTTCCTTATTCA
>NW_017720116.1:0-6138 GCF_001865875.1 Lupinus angustifolius
TTGTTGGAAACACCTTTTAATATACAAAAGTGATGAACTAACTTACTAACTTTTATTTATTGTTATTTACTTTCCGTAATTTATTTATTCTCTAATACCAACCTTCCTTAAGGAAGAAGTTTGGGTTGTTAATAAAATGAACCCGAAAGTGAGTAAATAAATAAAGGTCACTTAAATTTATTATTCTTTTTTATTTATTTATTTGTTTGTTTCTAACAACTAATATTCATCACTTTTGTACATTAGGATACCATTAAACCGGTGTTGGAATTTATTCAACAAAATCGAGATAGTATTCAAAGGTACTTAATATTTATGTAATAAGGGATTGCTTCGATACCATTGTACCGACGTTAGTATTTATTCTAACAAAGTCGAGATGGGGCAAAGAAGGAATAACTCATTCAAATGATTATTAAGAAGTAAGTTGTAACTGGAATATTCTTGAAACCATTATACCGGCATTGGAATTTATTTCAACAAAGCTGAGATGGCCAAAAAGAATAAAACCGAGTTCACTTACTTAATCAAATAAAAAGGAAACACACCGAAAATGAGAGTAATAACCTTTCAACAAATTGGCACTGCTGCTAGGACAATTTGTTGAGGGGTAAAACCTCTCGACTACAAATCTTTCAACAGTGCACTAGGAGGGGAAATTCGCGCTCTTTATGTAGTATTTTGATAAATTCTATTTTTGGCATAACTTTTGAACTGTTTATCTAAATAGGACACATATTATATGTATTTGGGGTACGAGAATCCATTCTATCAGTCTTTCCATACTGATATGAACCTACCAAGGCCCATGAACGAGGAAGAGCTAATTGGGCTAGGAGGGCCAATGACCCAATCCAATACTAAGAATGCACACCAAGCTCTCAACCAATTAGTAGGAGAAGTGGCTGAGTCAACAAAGCCCCGCAAGGAAGTCAAGCCCATACATTGCATCATTTTCATATAAGTCACCCAAGTTGGCCACAACCAAAGAGGGACTACATGAGGCGTGTGGGAGTTCTAATTAATAAAATGGAGATCATCATCTCCATATGTAGTCTAGAAGTTATTTTATCTCATTATTTCAAAGAACAATTAATAATTTCCTTTTAGGCTTTAAGTAGCCAAAGTGGTAGTTGTAATAAATGGCATTGAGACTTGTGTAATCCAGGTACAAAGCATATGATTAGAAGAGATATGATTACCTTTCCTTTCTTGAAAGGGGCGTGAGATACAAGGTTTGGGGGATTGATTTCCTTCTCATACTTAGACCAAATCATAATTCAAGTACATTAAGTCTTGGAGTTTATTTCCTTACATAAAGAAGGCGTAGACTACAAAGTGTAAAGGAATTATTTTCTTTCCATACTTGGACCAAATCATATTTCAATTATGCTCCAAATCATGAAGATAATGGCAAGATTCAAAACCTTCCAAATCAGGATTCCCACATGTGGGAATTCGGCCAAGACAATCAAGATTCACAAATCATGAAGATGATGACAGGTGTCAAAACTAACCAAATAGATATTCATTTCAAACTCATGGCATAGGCGTGTGAATGACAATTTAGGAGCATGACAAAACTTTCCTAAAGTATTCAACTCAGATTGGAAACCATCGATACCTTCCTTATTAATAATTAGCATGTGTGTGTCGAATTCATCAATGGAATCACATAATATATGGGAATAAATGAAGAAAATTAATCAACCAATTGTAAGAAAATTTCACAAATGCTCATTTTTAGAGGATTTAATCGATTAAAACTAGAACATAATTGATTAAACTGACAATAAACAGTGACATAACTGACTTAATGGCATGAAAGGCTATGTGAGGTCAAATTAAGCATGGAATGATTAAGCAGTGACATAATTGAACAATAAACAACAGGCTTAATCAATCAACAGGGGTACATACACCAAACATGATCAAGATCCATTAAACATAAATCGATACTATTTACGACATAATTAACCATTCAACAAGAAATAGACAATTTGAAAACATTAATGCATTACTTCCAAATGTAAACAGCAAGGTACAATTAAGCATAGTACCAACACAAGTTTAGTAGAAAACTAAGTAGTTTAGCTATTACAATCCATATGCAAAAGCAAAATAGAAAATGAAGTTCTCATGTGGAAATCAAGGATCAACATAATCCATAAACTAGGAAGGATAAACCTAAGGATGTAAGGTCTCCTAACTAGGGATAAGATGGAGGGTTTTTATCGTCAAGAATGATCGTGCCACCACCACCCTTGATGAGGGTGTTGAACTTGTTGAACTCGACACTCAACTTATTGCTTTGTGAATATGCAGTTGTCTGAATGAAGTTCCTCAAGGATTGATAATGGTTATCTATGTAGGCAATCTGACGCTTATCAAAGTTCTCTAAATTAGTATGATATGTATCCCTTAAAGACTGAAAATGTAGATCCATCCTTTTGTTAAGTCGTTGTTCCATAGCATCCAAGAGAGCTTGTCCAAAGACTGGTTCTCGTGTTGCATTTTCAGAAGACTCCCCATAAGTTGTAGCATTCGACTCATGTTTTCAGCTTGATCATCCTCACCAGATGGGTCGAGGTTCACATTGTTGAAATCCTCCTGGTATTGCCAAGTGTTGCCATACTTGTAGATGCCCATCTTGTGAATCAAACTTTCACCAATCAAGTGATCTTCATCAGTACACTCAACAACAATAATATCGGAAACATCAATATTCAAATAGTCAATAATGCGCGAGATGAAAATACTGTAGGGAAGCAACTTCGATTGCGATGTAGAGACACTACACATGACTTTCAGGATCTCTTCTGGCCAATTAATCATCACATTTTACTTCACATCATACATGAACCTCAAATCATTCACAGTAAATTGTGCATGATTTGTGTTCCTTTGAATCAATATGTATGCAATCAGATAGTGCAAGAGCATATTCTCTATGGATAATGACCCAGCTTTTGTCAATTCCCCTTGAACATATACTTGAGGTCTCCTCAAACACGGCTTATACACATCAGCAGCATCAAAAGAGTTGTTAACCCAATCACAATTTCCTAGACTAGCACCATTACTTGATAATCCACCAATATTGATGAATATGTCATCACTCAGCTTGAATAGTTTTCCAGATATCATAGACCAGTACTTCTCATCCTTATATCTAAAATTAGCATAGTATTCCCTAACTAGAGCAGGGTAAATGTTACCTTTTAATTCCAAAAAGAAGACAGCCCCTTGTGCTTGCATTCCATGAGGAAAATCGAAGTTTTGTTCCGCTAACCAAATAATTTGGCATACCTTATGTACGTAAGCTTTCTTCCCTGAAACTTGAGCAACCGAGTCTCTTCAAAATCAAAGAGTAATATGGGTCTCCATGGTCCTGCCTCACTTGTTGATTAGAAGATACGTCTTTTGGAGCACATGGTGGACGTTGAGCGGTTGTTTTAATCCTTTTTGCACGACCTCTTTCCATTTGATCTAGAGGTTTAAGGAGGGATTCAAGGAAAACCTATCTTAGGGTTTGGAATTGGGGGAAAACGGATTTCTTGGAAATCAATGATGGAGAAAAAGGTTTATAGAGTGGAATGGGGTTGGAGTATTCGGTTTTAGGCTAGGTTAAATCTTAGGATTGATATTGAACTTGTTCCTCTAAGATTTGAGAGAAAAGAGGATGAGAGAGGTTATGAAAAATGCCCAGAAACACTTTTGTTTCTATTTATCTGATACTGTTAATTGATTAGCTACCAGACTTAATCGATTAACCAAGTTAAACATAACAGGTTTTAAAAAATGCAGCCAGGTAATCGATTAACGATATCAGATATACGTACACCTCCTCTTGAATATAGCCATTTAAAAATGCACTCTTAACATCCATTTGGAAGAGCTTAAAATTCATGATAGATGTGAAGGATAAGAGCATCCTAATTGCCTCAAGTCTGGGTACATGAGCGTAGGTCTCACCATAATTGATGCCCTCCTCTTGGTTGTAGCCTTTGGCTACTAAGCGAGCCTTATTTCTAATGATCAAGCCAGATTCATGTAGCTTGTTATGAAAGACCCATCTCATACCAATCATTGGATGTTTTATTAGTTTAGGGACCAAGTCCTAACATTATTACGCTCAAACTGGTTTAGCTCCTCTTGCATAGCTATACCCCAGTTTACATCCTCCATGGCTTCATCAATGGTTTTTGGTTCGATTAGAGACACAAATGCAATGAAATTGCAGAAATTATGTAAAGAACTACGGGTTACCACCCACGTAGATATGTCACCTATCACCTTGTCTAGTGGATGACCCTTTTGAGCCTTCCACACAATTGGCATGTCATGATGCTCCTCTTAAACTATTTGTTTTGCTTCTTCTTCTCTATTATGATTCATGTCCCTTGAATAAGCTTCTTCTAGCGCACATGAAACATCATCAGGAAAGACCTTTCTCTTCTCTTTTGGAGAAGATTCGTCAAAATGAACATGAAATGACTCTTCTACTTGCATGTAATACTTATTAAACACACGGAAAGACTTCCTATGTAATGAATACCCTAGGAATATGCCCTCATCAGCCTTCGAGTCAAATTTTCCAGAAATTATTTTTCCATTATTCAAAATAAAACATTTGAAAGATGAGAAATATTCGATTTTCGACCTTTTAAAATCTCATATGGGGTTTTTGAGAAATAGGTCTAAGAAGTATTCGATTCATCACATAACAGGCAGTGTGTACTGCATCCGCCTATAAATATTGGGGAACCTTGATCTCGTTTAGCATGGTTCTTGCGAGCTCCTCTAGAACTCTATTTTTTCTCTCAACAACTCCATTTTGTTGAGGGGTACGGGGAGCCGAGAACTGATGCATGATGTCATGCTTATTACAAAATTTATTAAACTTATGAATTTTCAAATTCTCTGCCATGGTAGGATTGTATGTAAACAATTTTAAGGTTAGACTGGTTTTGAATTTGTTTGGCTAGACATTTAAAAGATTTATATGCATTGCTCTTAGATGCCAAAAATAGGGTCCATGTGAATCTATAAAAATCATCAACAATTACCAAAGCATAAAAACTTCCACCAAAACTCATGATATGTGATGGTCCAAACGAGTCCATATGGAGAAGCTCCAAAGGTCTTGTAGTGGATATCACATTCTTTTTACCAAAAGAATTATTGACTTGATTACATTTTTCACACATGTCACAAGAATCCTGAGTTTTAAAATCAAGTTTTGGCAGACCAATAACGAAATTATTTTTAAATAATTTTTCTAGATGCTTCACATGAATGTGAGCGACCCGCCTATGCCAAAGCCAGATGTCATCTTCTTTTGAAATAAAACATTTTGAGAAAAGAGAAGTGACATAAAGATAAGTGACATCCTCCAGGTCAACTAGATATATGTTTTTAACACGATAGCGGAGAAACTTTACATTATTAGATAAAACGTCACGGATTATACAACATTCATAATCAAATGACACACAATTACCTTTGTTGCAGAGTTGGCTAATACTCAAAAGATTATGTTCTAGACCTTCGACGTATAGAACATTCTTGATTACAGCATGAGTTAAGTTGCCAATTGTTCTAGTGCCTAGGATCTTCCCTTTGTTGTTGTCTCCGTATGTGACGAAACCTTTTTCCTTCAATGATAGGTCTAGGAATTTTGACCTATCTCCTGTCATATGTCTCAAACACTGTTGAAAGGCGAGTTTTCTCTTTGGTGTGTTTCCTTTATTTGGTTAAGTAAGTGAACTCAGTTTTATTCTTTGTTCGCCGTCTCGGCTTGGTGAAATAAATTCCAACGCCGGTATAATGGTTTAAAGAATATTTTAGTCACAACTTACTTCTAATAATCATGTGAATAAGTTGTTCCTTCTTTGCCCCATCTCGGCTTTGTTAGAATAAATTCTAACGCTTGTACAATGGTATCGAAGCAATCCCCTATTACATAATTATTAAGTACCTTTGAATATCATCTCGGATTTGTGGAATAAATTCCAACACCGGTTTAATGGTATTCTAATGTACAAAAGTGATGAATAGTTAGTTGTTAGAAACAAATAAATAAATAAAGAACTAAAGAATAATAAAGTTAAGTGACCTTTATTTATTTACTCCCTT
>NW_017720117.1:0-1686 GCF_001865875.1 Lupinus angustifolius
AAATAAACTAAATATTAACAAATTCTTGAGGAGACAATATCATTTTGAATGATGAAAGTATTTCTCAACTTCTTATGTATTTGAACTACTTAGACAAGTTCTTATGTTTTACTTTGATTAACTCCAAACACCAAGGTCTGAAATCCTCCTTTTAGTGTATGTCCTAAAATGGTAGAATGATGATCACTTATATTCACTACTAAACAATACTACGTCCACAAAGAGACTAGGTTGTCACACCCTAATCTTGGCTACTCTAATATTGAAGTAGTAATAAATATAAGATCTTAATAAAAGTATGCTTAACTTGTCAAATAAACTAAGTAGTACAACTACTTCTTAGTTTATTTGTTAAGTGTTTTAGAGAAGTAATTTTTCATGACTTGAAATCCGTTTTAGCTGATCAATCGAAAAAGAGCATTAAGAACTTCTCAAAAAAATAAAATTAACCAAAGCACCAACTTCAATGATTAAAATTCAAATTTAGAATAAAAGAAGAATAAGAAATACATAATTAACTTTCAAATGAAATTGTTAGGAGCATGAGTCATCCATACAATGATTGGATGCTTTAAGTTCCAAATGAGATTACAAATTGGATTTTTGTATCTCATTTAACTTCTCCTTTCTCCTCTTGAATTATAAACTAAAAACTATAAAACTTACTTACAAAAGCTTCTATGAACCGATCTTTCAAACTAAGAAATAAGAAGAGATAATTGTGTTTTTTTCTTAAGGGAAGAAGTCCTCTTATGGGAAGAAGTCCTCTTGAATGAAGTAACTGCCTTCCTATTCGTAGAGTTTTCCCTACCACCGCTCAGCAGTTGACCAAACCCTTCAGCATGGGTTTGGTCACTTGGTCACCTCCTTAAACTTGACTCAGCAAGGCTAGTTGTGAGCTATGGGACCAGCTATGGTGAGCTTCTCCTGAAAAGCCTATGGTGGTGATAAGTGCCAAAATACATAAATTTCGTATACTTTTATGGCACTTATCTTAAGCATAATTGAGAAAAACCAACTTAAAACAATACTTTTTGTATAAAATATCACAATCTTGTATATTTGTATGTGTATTTCTTTTTTTATCTATTTTTCAGGATTTAGAATGAAGAAAAGAAGAGAATAAAGACTCATGGTCAAAAACACAAAAAGTCAAAAACAAAGGTGCTCAAGCAGGCAGCTAAGCTTGGACCAAGCCACGCTAAGCTCACCTGGACACCAGCCTCACCTGGATCAAGTTTCTCAAGCAAGCAGCTGAGCGGACCTGCTTAGCCGCTCAGCCTAGGATGAGACTAGTCTTGGCATAGTCAGAATTCAGCTTGACACGGTCAGACACAAGCTTGGCACATGCCCAAGCTGCTGAACCAGCAGCTTTGCGGTCCAACCAAGTAGCTTAGTGGAGAACCAAACTTCTGACCAGATCAGCAAGCACCAGGCCATGTTCCAGTCAGCACGGTCAAAGCTGCTGAACAAGCAGCTTAGCGGTGCAACAGGTTTGCTAAGAGGTGTGCACCCAGACTTGACTTAACCATCAAGCGAACCATAAAGTCACCAATGACCTCACCTCAAGTAGCCCACCATAGGCTTTTCAGTGTATCTTACAACTAGCTTTGATGAATCAAGCATAAGAGGTGACTAAGCTACTTGATTAAGGGACCAAACCCATGCTGAAGGGTTTGGTCAGCT
>NW_017720118.1:0-6729 GCF_001865875.1 Lupinus angustifolius
GCGCCCAGCACTTTGGCCTATAAAAAGGCATGAAATTCTCATTTGTAACATATTGTACATTCATTCTAAATTCTTCCTAGTTGATTCCTCTTCTTTTCCTTTCATTTTAGGTAGTTTTTAGGCTAGTTTTAGAGTAGTTTTTCATATAATTCAAGAGGAGAAAGGAGAAGGCAAATGAGATGCAAAAATCCATTTGTTATTCTCATTTGGAACTCAAAGCATCCAATCCTTGGATGGATGGCTCATGCTCCGAAATTTTTTTTTGAATATGTTATGTATTTATACTTCTTCTTATATTCTAAAAGAGTTTGAATTTTAATCATTCAAGTTGGTGCTTTGGTTAATTTTATTTGTTTGAGAAGTACGTAATGCTCTTTTGAGATTGATTACCTAAAAATTGATTTCAAGTCAATAAAATTACTTTTCTCAAACACTTAACAAATAAACTAAGATGTAGTCGTACACCTTATTTTATTTTCCAAGTTCAGTATACTTTTCTTAAGATCTTATATTCATTACTACTTCAATATTAGAGTCGCCAATGACTAGGGTGTGACAACCTAGTCTCGTTATGAACGTAATATTGTTTAGTAATAAATATAAGTGATTACCATTCTACCATTTTAGGACATACATTAAAGGAGGATTTTAGAACTTGGTGTTTGGATTTTAGAATTTGTGCTTTGATATATTCATATGATTCATTCTATTAGGCAATTCCTTGTGGTTCGACATAACCCTATACTATACTACAATTGAATCTTGAAAGAGGTGTAAATTGTAAAATAGTAAAGTGTTATCAATAAATTTATTTGTTGAAACACCTTTTAATATACAAAAGTGATGAAGCTAACTAACTAACTTTTATTTATTGTTATTTACTAACTTTTATTTATTGTTATTTATTTTCTGCAATTTATTTATTCTTTAATACGAATCTTCCTTAAGGAAGAAGTTTGGTTTGTTAATAAAATGAACCCAAAAGGGAGAAAATAAAAAGAGGTCACTTAAATTTATTATTCTTTTGTTCTTTATTTATTTATTTGTTTCTAACAACTAACTATTCATCACTTTTGTACATTAGAATACCATTAAACCTGTGTTGGAATTTATTCCACCAAACCGAGATGGTATTCAAAGTACTTAATAATTATGTAATAAGGGATTTCTTCGATACCGTTGTACTGGTGTTAGAATTTATTCTAACAAAGCCGAGATGAGGCAAAGAAGGAATAACTCAGTCACATGATTATTAAGAAGTAAGTTGTAACTGGAATATTCTTGAAACCATTATACCTGGTTTGAAATTTATTCTAATAAAGCTGAGATGACGAACAAAGAATAAAACCGATTTCACTTACTTAATCAAATAAGAAACAACACACCGAAAATGAAAGAAATAACCCTTCAACAAATTGGCAACTTGCTAAGGAACGATTTGTTGAGGGGGAAAAAATAAAACCCCTCTCAAATAAGAAAATTATTTCAACAAATTGGTGCCACTGCCGGGGAGTTGCTTAAATAATAGAATATTTCATATTTATAAGTCGTTCATCAAATAATTGTGCATAAATTTATGCTTGCTTTTGTACAAATTACTTTACTTTGTATAAAAATGTAAATTATGATTTCTTTACGTACTAATCTCTTTTCTTTCGGAAATAGACAAAACGATTTGTTTTGATCTCAAATTTTCAGACATGGACCATCATGTTGATTTACAACAGGAAATTGAGCAATTCATCAGAGAATTTCAATTCAAGCTCAATATGGTCCATCAAAAAATTCAAGATCTGCCTGAACAAATAAAGCAAACCAACAGAGCAAGTTCTTGGTGCAATGATTGTGGAAAGAATCGAAATGTCTACGCCTTCCAATCAACTCCCACTTATCATGACGAATTGGAGAAAGTTCTCGACCAATTCATGCAAACCACTATCAACCATCAACAAAATACCAGTGATGCTCTCACAAAAATAGACGAACAAATCAAAAGCTTTACAAAAACTTACCTGGTTAAGTCAGAATTTTGTGAAAGTATTACAACTCGAAGTGGGAAGATAGTAGGTGGAGTTGAAAAACAAAATGAGAGATTAGATGAACAAAATAAAAATAAAGAAGAAAAATAAAATGAAAAAGAAAATAAAAAAGCAGAATAAGAAAAAGAGACTAGTGAGGTAAGAAGAAAAGAAAAACAACACCCACTAGTACAGAAAAAAAATACCCTACCCGATAGCTCCGTTAAAAGCCAAGAAAAAAGAACAGTTCGCAAGATTCATGGAAATATTCAAAACCCTGCAAATCAACATCCCATTTGTTGAGGCCTTGGAGCAAATGCCAATTTACTCCAAGTTCATGAAAGAACTGTTACCCAAAAAGCGGAGTTATCAAGAAAAAGAAGTTGTTTCACTCAATGTCACTTGTAGTGCTGTTCTTCAAGCAAACATTCCTCATAAATCCAAAGACCCAGGCAGTGTGACCATTTCTGTCACTATTGGAAATGTGCCCGTAGGCAAAGCTGTCGTTGATCTTGGAGCCATTGTGTGTTTGATGCCACTATCCATGATGAAAAGAATTAGAGGAATTCAATTAAAGCCTACAAGGATGTCCTTGCAACTAGTAGATAGATCCATAAAATATCCTGAAGGGGTTGCAGAGGATGTTCTGGTCAAAGTGGACAAATTCTCGATCCTGGTTCATTTTGCTGTCATTAACATAACCGAAGATACGGAGATCCCACTCATTCTAGGGAGACCCTTTATAAGGACAACAAAAATGGGGATCGACATGGAAAATGGAAAACTACTAGTCCGAGTTGCGGACGATGAAGTTGAATTTGACATTTTTCATGCAATGCATCATCCGAAGGATAAAGGGCAATGTCTACAAGTAGATGTTATTGAATAAATTTATGCAGAACACTCTCAACGTGACAAATACTTGGAGATGCAACAAAATAGAGTAGAGGAAGAAATTATCCAACATTTTTCTGATGCATTGTTTCTCCACCAAAATCCAAGTGGACCAACAGAAAAATAATGAGAACTGGAATTGAAAGAATTGTCGTCCCATTTAAAATATGTTTTCTTAAATGGGGAAGCCAACAATCCAGTTATCATCAACAATAAGTTGCCCAAATTGGAAGAAGAAAAACTTGTACATGTCTTGAAAAAGCATCAAGTAGCATTGGGATGGACATTAAAAGATCTCAAAGGCATCAGTCCATCATATTGCATGCATAAAATTATGGTGGAAGATGATTACAAACCCTGTGCTCAACCACAAAGAAGACTTAATCCGACAATGAAGGAAGTAGTAAGGAAAGAGATTGTGAAAATGTTAGAGGCTGACATGATTTACCCCATTTCAGATAGAGAATGGGTAAGTCTAGTCCAAGTGGTGCCAAAAAGAGGACGATTGACGGTAATCCGAAATGAGAAAAATAAACTCATTCCAACCAGAGATGTTACTGGTTGGAGAGTTTGCATTGATTATCACAAACTTAACGCCGCCACAAGAAAAGATGACTTTCCTATACCCTTCATGGATCAAATTTTGGAAAGATTAGCCGAAAGAGCCTTCTATTGTTTCATGGATGGGTATTCCGGATACAATTAAATTGCTGTGGATCCATTGGACCAAGAAAAGACGGTATTTACATGTCCATTTGGTGTTTACGCATACAGAAAAATGCCATTCGGACTATGTAATGCTCCTGCAACTTTTCAAAGATGCATGTTGGTTATCTTCGCTGATTTGGTGGAGAAATGCATCGAGGTCTTCATGGATGATTTTTCTGTATTTGGGGACTCTTTCGGAGTTTGCTTGACAAATTTGGAAATAGTTTTGGAAAGATGCGAACAGAGTAATTTGGTTCCAAATTGGGAAAAATTTCATTTCATGGTCACTGAAGGAATTGTACTCGGGCACAAAATTTCAACGAAAGGATTAGAAGTGGATAAAGCTAAAATAGAAGTGGTTGAGAAGCTGCCTCCTCCAACAAATGTTAAAGGAATCAGAAGCTTTCTCGGACATGTTGGGTTCTATCGTAGATTTATCAAAGACTTCTCCAAAACAGCTTAGCCCTTGTGCAACTTACTCTTAAAAGATTTTGTTTTTAACTTTGATGATTCCTGCTTATAAGCATTCAAACAATTAAAATTATGCTTGGTAACTGCTCCTGTCATTACTACACTAACTGGAAATCCCCTTTTGAACTAATGTATGATGCAAACGATTATGCAGTTGGTGCAGTTCTAGGATAGAGAAGGGAACATGTTTTTCATGCAATACATTTTGCTACCGAAGTTCTAAATGAAGCACAAATCAATTACGCTACAACTGAAAAAGAACTGCTAGCAATAGTGTTTGCATTGGAAAAATTTAGAAGCTATTTGATTGGGGCAAAAACAATTATTTATATTGATCATGCCGCAATCAAATATCTTCTAAAGAAACCTGACTCCAAGCCACAATTGATTAGATGGGTGTTTCTTTTGAAGGAATTTGATTTAGAAATCCGCAATATGAGTGGTAAAGAAAACCAAGTAGCAGATCATTTGTCAAGATTGGTGAATACAGAAGTCGCGTTAAGAGAACAAGAAATAGCAGAAACATTTCCTGATGAAAAGCTATTTCAACTTCAAGCAAGACCACGATTTGCTGATATGGCCAATTATAAAGCCTCAAGTATAATTCCTGAACATTTTAATTATAAGCAAAGAAATATTTTCTCAAAAAAGTGAATCAATACGTCTGGGATGAACCATATTTATTTAAAGAAGGAACCGATAACATTATTAGACGATGTGTTGATGAAAATGAGGCCCAGAAAATATTATGGCACTGCCATAATTTGGCCTATGGGGGACATTACAATGGGAACAGAACCGTGGCAAAAGTACTCCAATTCAGATTCTTTTTGCCAACTATTTATAAAGATGCCCAATTGTATGTCCAAAAGTGTGATGCATACCAAAGGTCCGAGGGACTTGGGAAACAAAGTGAAATGCCTTTACAAAATATTATAGAAATAGAGATTTTTTATTGTTGGGGCATTGACTTTATGGGGCTTTTCCCATCATCGTTTTCAAATGAATATATCTTGGTGGTTGTTGACTATATTTCTCGCTGGGTGGAAGCATTAGCAACACCCAAAGTCGATGCAAAAATTGTGGTAAAATTTTTGAAAAAAAATATTTTTACTCGTTTTGGCACACCAAGAATATTGATAAGTGATGGGGGATCTCATTTTATAAATTGCCAATTAAAAAGAACCCTACAATTTTATAATGTTAAACACAAGGTAGCATCACCTTATCACCCACAAACCAATGGCCAAGCAGAAGTATCAAACAGAGAATTAAAAGGAATTTTGGAAAAAACAGTCTCTGCTTTAAGAAAAGACTGGTCACAAAAATTGGATGATACTATCTGGGCCTATAGAACTGCATTTAAATCTCCAATAGGAAAAACTCCATATTAACATGTTTATGGCAAAGCTTGTCATATACCAGTTGAATTGGAGCATAAAGCCTATTGGGCTCTCAAATTTCTACACTTTGATTTAAAGGATGCAGAGATTAAAAGACAAGATCAACTACATCAATTGGAAGAAATGCAGTTCCAAGCATATGAATCATCAAGACTGTATAAGGAAAAAACAAAGAAGTACCATGATTCCGAAATCAAAAAGAAAAATTTCTATCAAGGGCAAAAAGTAATTTTATTCAACTCAAGGCTCAAAATACTTCCAGGAAAATTCAAGACCAGATGGACAGGACGATTTGTCATTAACGATGTAAAAGAATATGGAGCAATTTAGTTGAAAGATACCAAGACAAAAGCAACTTGGGTGGTAAACAGACAGAGGTTAAAACTTTATTTGGGTGATGAGTCAGACTCCATCATCAATGATCAATCATAATAATCTCATCCAAAGTCTACGTCAAACTAATGACGTTAAAAGAGCGCTGACTAGAAGACAATCTAGTATTTGGTAAAAATTTATTTCTTTCATCATTATTTTCTGTCGTTAGTATTTTATTTTTAGAAAACTAAACAAATTTTTAAAATCACATGAAGTAAATCCGAATTTTTTTTAAGGCTTGAGGACAAGCCTTCATTTAAATAGGGGGACAAGACTTGATGTAATTTAAAAAAACAATTCTTGTCTAGATTTTGTAAATATGTAAAAAGTAAATTTATTTACTCAAAAAAAAATTCAAAACCGAAAACATATTGGGTAAAACAACAATTTTCAAACATGATCACATGGTTAGAAAATGTTAAGCATACTTAAATTAAGCTTTGATTGAGCAAAATGAGATGTATGCTAAACTTTTGTGAAAAAAGTCACATAATGTCATAACTTGAAAATTTTTGCAAATTCATAATTCAATTTTATGTAACAAGATCTTTGCAAACATTTTTTCATTGAAAAGTGTGAATCCAAACCAAGTGAGGGAGAATCAACATTTGATTTGTCTAATTAAACTTGTTTAAGTCTTTAAATCTCTTAATTGAATAAAAATGATAAGAAATGATCAAGACATATTCTTTGATTAGTTGAACCAAAGGTCAAAAAGTCCAAACCAAGTTAGGAACATCCTTGATAAGCCCCTTTGAACCATAACAAATGAAATAATTTTTTTCAAACTATCCCATAAAACCAAATTGAAAAAAATGTTCTAAGAGAGCATTAAAATTTTAAGAGTAGTTTGAAAGAAT
>NW_017720119.1:0-1797 GCF_001865875.1 Lupinus angustifolius
GATTGGTGGACTTTGCTTCTTTAAAGAAAAAGAAAAACTCAATCTTCAAAAATGAAAAAAGAAACAAAAAGATTGAGAAAAATAGAATCCAAGGTTCAAAAAGTAAAAGAGCTTGGAAAAAATAATGAAAAAAAGAAGAGTAAAGTATTCCGTTGAAATTTAAAAAAAAATGCTCTCTTCTTAAACTTAGCCTTGAAAATCTAAAAAAACCATTATCCAAACCAAGCCTCATTACAACCAAAATGACGACCTTAGTGATCTTTGATAAATTATGCAATTTAAGAGAATAGGTGAGATGAAAAACAAGTTCAAATTACTACAAACAAATGGTTGAAAAATTGAGTGAAACACTTACCCTTCAAAAGTTCCAACGTTGAACTTGTGTGCAAAGAAACACTTTTTGGTTAGAAAAATATTTGCTTAGGTAAATTGTTACACATTTTTTTATAAGCAAAAGCATTGATTTCTTGTGTGCAACATTATGTGTCAAAATTCACAAAACATGAAAATCTATTTTCTCACATGCTTATACATTTGAAATCATCTTGATCATCATTATTATTTTTAGCCAAATTGATTTTGGATAATTTTCATCTTTTGTTTGAGGACAAACAAAGTTTTAAGTTGAGGGGAGTTTGATAAGTGCCAAACATACCTAAATTTCATATACTTTTATGGCACTTATCTTAAGCATAATTGAGAAAAACCACCTCAAAACAATACTTTTTGTATAAAATATCACAATCTTGTATATTTGTATATGTATTTATTTTTTATGTATTTTATAGGATTTAGAATGAAGAAAAGAAGAGAAAAAAGACTCATGGTCAAGCAGGCAGCTTAGCATGGACCAAGCTACATTGAGCTGACATGGACACCAGCCTGGCACGGTCAGACCCAACATGGCTCAGTCAAACCAACCTTTCATAGACCAAGCTGCTCAAGCAAGCAGCTAAGCGGACCTGTTTAGCCGCTCAACCTAGGACCAGACTAGTCCTGGCAAGGTCAGAATTCAGCTTGACACGGTCAGACACAAGCTTGGCACATGCCCAAGCTGCTGAACCAGCAGCTTAGCGGTCCAACCAAGCAGCTTAGCGGAGAACCACATTCATGACCATATCAGCAAGCACCAGGCCACGTTCCAGTCAACACGTTCAAAGCTGCTGAACAAGCAGCTTAACGGTGCAACAGGTGTGCTAAGCGGTGTGCACCCAGACTTGACTTAACCATCAAGCAAACCATGAAGTCACCAATGACCTCACCTCAAGTAGCCCACCATAGGCTTTTCAGAGTAGCTCACAACAGCTGGTTTCATAGATCACAACTAGCTTTGATGAGTCAAGCATAAGGAGGTGACTAAGCTACTTGATCAAGGGACCAAACCCATGCTGAAGGGTTTGGTCAGCTGCTTAGCGGGCTGACAAGCAGCTCAGCAGTCCAGAAATAATTTCTATAAATAGGCACCTTCCGTTCGAGCAAACAGAATCCATTACACATCAAATTAACATATCTCTCACTAGAAAATCTTTTCTGAAATTCTCTCTTCTTGTCTTAGTTTTTAGAGCTTTAATTCAAGTAAGTTTGTAATTTTAATTTAGAATTCAAGAGGAGAAAAGGAGAAGGCAAATGAGATGCAAAAATCAATTTGTTAATCTCATTTGGAACTCAAAGTATCCAATCCATGGATGGATGGCTCATGCTCCTAGAAATTTTTTTAAATATGTTATGTATTTCTACTTCTTCTTCTATTCTAAAAAAGTTTGAATTTTAATCATTCAAGTTGGTGCTTTGATTAAT
>NW_017720120.1:0-10259 GCF_001865875.1 Lupinus angustifolius
TAGCCAAGATTAGGGTGTGACAACCTAGTCTCTTGTGGACGTAATATTGTTTAGTAATAAATATAAATGATTACCATTCTACCATTTTACGACATACATTAAAGGAGGATTTTAGAACTTGGTGTTTGGAGTTAATCAAAGTAAAACATAAGAACTTGTCTAAGTAGTCCAAACTCATAATAAGTTGAGAAATATTTTCTTTATTCAAAAGGATATTGTCTCCTCAAGAATTTTTAATATGTATATTTTTTCTTGTTTAAATTGTTTATGTGCAAATCAAACCAAAAACCATCAAAATATGTTAAACTCATTATTTGTGCTTTGACATATTCATATGATTCATTCTATTAGGCAATTCATTGTGGTTTGACATAACCCTATACTATGCTACAATTGAATCTTGAAAGAGGTGTAAATTGTAAAATAGTAATGTGTTATCAATAAATTTATTTCTTGAAAACACCTTTAATATACAAAAGTGATGAAGCTAATTTACTAACTTTTATTTATGGTTATTTATTTTCTGCAATTTATTTATTCTGTAATACCAACCTTCCTTAAGTAAGAAGTTTGGTTTGTTAATAAAATGAACCCAAAAGGGAGAAAATAAATAAAGGTCACTTAAATTTATTATTCTTTTGTTCTTTATTTATTTATTTGTTTCTAACAACAAACTATTCATCACTTTTGTACATTAGAATACCATTAAACCTGTGTGGGAATTTATTCCACCAAACCAAGATGGTATTCAAAGGTACTTAATAATTATGTAATAAGGGATTGCTTCGATACCATTGTACCGGCGTTAGAATTTATTCTAACAAAGCCGAGATAGGGCAAAGAAGAAGTAAGTTGTAACTGGAATATTCTTGAAACCATTATACCAGTGTTAGAATTTATTCTAATAAAGCCAAGATGGCGAACAAAGAATAAAACTGAGTTCACTTACTTAATCCAATCAAAAAGAACACACCGAAAATGAGAGAAATAACCCTTCAACAAATTGGCACCTTGCTAAGGAACGATTTGTTGAGGGGAAAAAAATAAAACCCCTCTCAAATAAAAAAATTCTTTCAACAGGTGGGCTAGTTGAAGTGAGGTCATGCACGACTTCATGGTTTCTTGATGGGTAAGTGAATTCTGGCTGCACACCGCTTAGCACACATGTGGCACCGCTAAGCTGCCTGCTTGAGCAGCTTTGACCGTGCTGACTGAGACGTGGCTTGGTGCTTGCTGACCTGGTCAGGTGTCTGGTTCACCGTTGAGCACACATGTGGCACTGCTGAGCTACCTACTTGAGCAGCTTGGGTGTGTGCCAGGCTTGTGTCTTACCGTGCCAAGCTTGTGTTCTGACCGTGTCAGGCTTTGTCTGGTGCTAGGCTGAGCGGTCAAGCAGGTCCGCTAAACTGCATAGTTGAGCAACTTGGTCTATGAAAGGTTGGTTTGACTGAGCCATGTTGGGTCTGACCGTGCCAGGCTGGTGTCCATGTCAGCTCAATGTAGCTTGGTCCATGCTAAGCTGCCTGCTTGAGCAGCTTGAGTTTGACTTCATTTTCTTCTTGGACCATGAGTCTTTATTCTCTTTTCTTTTTCTTTCTAAATCCTACAAAAATAAAGAGAAATACAAACACTGATATACAAGATTCTGATATTTTATCCAAAAAGTATTGTTTTTAAGTTGGTTTTTCTCAATTATGCTTAAGATAAGTGGCATAAAAGTGTATGAAATTTAGGTATGTTTGG
The DNA here is from genome assembly GCF_001865875.1 of Lupinus angustifolius. Classification (NCBI taxonomy): domain Eukaryota; kingdom Viridiplantae; phylum Streptophyta; class Magnoliopsida; order Fabales; family Fabaceae; genus Lupinus; species Lupinus angustifolius. Next base: position 1,744 of record NW_017720120.1, read on the forward strand.
CAGTTATCAAACTACCTCAACTTAAAACTTTGTTTGTTCTCAAATAAAAGGTAAAGCTTATCTGAATTCACATTTGGCTAAGTTTAAAGATGATCAACATGATTTCAAATGTTCATAAGCATGTCAAAAATTGATTTCAATGAGATTTTTCATGAGTTGTGAATTTTGACACATAATGCTTCAAACAAGGATTAAATGCTTTTGTTTATAAAAAAATTGTGACAATTTACCTAAGCAAATATTTTTATAACCAAAAAGTGTTTTTTTTTGTACACAAGTTCAAAATTGGAACTTTTTAGAGGGTAAGTGTTTTACTCAATTTTTCAATCATTTGTTTGTAGTAATTTGATCTTGTTCTTTGTCTCACCTATTCTCTTAAATTGCATAAATAATCGAAGATCACTAAGGTATTTATTTTGGTTGTAATGAGGCTTGGTTTGGATAATGGTTTTTCTAGATAGTCAATGCTAAATTAAAAAGAGAGCATTTTTGAAACTTTTCTCAATGAAGCACTTCACTCTTCTTTTCTCCATTATTTATTTTCCAACCTCTATAACTTTTGAACCTTGGCTTCTATTTTTCTCAATCTCCTTTTGTTTTCTTTTTATTTGTATAGAGATTGAGTTTTTCCTTCTTTCTTTTTAAGAAGCAAAGTCCACCAATTTTCCCCCCAACTTAATTCTTTCAAACTATTCTTTAAAATTTAATGCTCTCTTTTGAACATTATTTTTTCAAATTCGGTTTCATGTAATAGTTTGAAAATTTATTTCACTTGTTTGGCTCAAAGGGGCTTATCAAAGGATGATCCTAATTGGGTTTGGACTTTTTGGCCTTTGGTTCAACTAATGAAGGAACATGCCTTGATCATATCTTATCATTTTTATGCAATTAAGAGATTTAAAGACTCAAACAAGTTTCATTAGACAAATGAAATGTTGATTCTCACTTTTAATTCCAAGTATGCTTAGCATTTTCTAGTCATGTGGTCATATTTCAAGAATTTTGTTTAGCCATTTTGATTTTGAAATTTTTTTAGTTTTTGAACAAACAAATTTACTTTTTACATATTTACACAATCTAAACAAGAAATTTTTAAATTACGTCAAGTTCTTGTCCCCCCTTTTTAAATGAAGGCTTGTCCTCAAGCCTTAAATTAAAAATTACTTTGTTTTCAAAATAAAAATGCCAACAAAAGACAATGATAAAGGAAGTAAATATTCACCAAATACTGGGTTGCCTCCCAGCAAGTGCTTCTTTAATGTCACTAGCTTGACATTGGTTACCAAAAAAAAATTGTTCCCTTCTACTGCTCCGTTGAGCCAGATTCACCCATCATGATTGCATTACCATGTTCTCTCGGATTTACTTCTGTATTAGCTGACAATGTTGATTTCTGATTTTCAGCTAATTGTTTAGCTAGTTGCCTAACTTGTATCTCCATGTTCCTCAGAGAAGCATCGGTATTCTTCTTATATGACATTGTCATTTGCATAAACTGGTTTAGAGTATCTTCTAGTTTAATGCTCTTATCCTGGGTGGGGTGTTGAAATTGATTGTTACAGGGGTAGAAGGGTTGCTTTTGAGGAAGATCTTGCCTCCAAGGCTGATTTCTCTGAAAGTGATTATTACCCCCTATTGAAATATATTTTTTAGAGGTTTCCTCCCTCAACAAATTGTCCCCGGAAACGGCGTCAATTTGTTGAAAGGAGAGTTTTCCTCTTCGGTTTGTTTTCTTTATTTTGGTTAAGTAAGTGAACTCGGTTTTATTCTTTGTTCGCCATGTTGTCTTTGTTGAAATAAATTCCAACGCTGATATAATGGTTTCAAGAATATTCCAGTTACAACTTACTTCTAATAATCATGTGAATAAGGTATTCCTTCTTTGCCCCATCTCGGCTTTGTTAGAATAAATTCTAACACCGATACAATGGTATCGAAGCAATCCCCTATTACATAATTATTAAGTACCTTTGAATACCATCTCGGTTTTGTGGAATAAATTCCAACACCGGTTTAATGGCATTCTAATGTACAAAAGTGATGAATAGTTAGTTGTTAGAAACAAATAAATAAATAAAGAACAAAAGAATAATAAAGTTAAGTGACCTTTATTTATTTACTCCCTTTCAGGTTCCTTTTACTAACAAACCAAACTTCTTCCTTAAGGAAGGTTGGTATTAAAGAATAAATAAATTGTGGAATGTAAATAACAATAAATAAAAGTTAGTTAGTTTGCTTCATGACTTTTGTATATTAAAAGGTGTTTTCAACAAATAAATTTATTGATAACACTTTACTATTTTACAATTTACACCTCTTTCAAGATTCAATTGTAGTATAGTATAGTATTATGTCGAACCACAAGGAATTGCCTAATAGAATGAATCATATGAATATGTCAATGCACAAATAATGAGTAAACATATTATGATTGTTTTTGAATTGATTTGATATGCACGTAAACACTTAACAAGAAACATAAACTAAGTTTTAACATCTCTTTACTATTTGGCTTGTAATACAATATGGAGCCCTCAAGTTGAAGACCTTTTAGCTAGTACAATCAGCCATATAGTCAACATAATATGGTTTTGCAGTAACTAAGCTAGATTCGAGGATAGGAAAATTACAATGTTTCAAGCTTTGGAAAAAATCAGGATAGAAACTTCATTGTCTGGTAATACCTCAAAGTCCTCTACTAGTTCCTCCTTAGAGGAGTTCCACATTATAAAATCATTAAATGTTTTCCATTAACTTCAAAAAGGCTCCTCGAATTTGTGAAATCAGTTGGGCTAATCCTCCTATGGAAATAATAAAGATCAACACTGATGGGGATGCAAAGGGGACATTGGCCATGTCGGGGGTGGTGGCATCTTCAGGGATCATTTTGGTGGTCATGTGACTTGCTTTGCTAGTTACTTTGGTATTCAAGATGTTCTTCATGCTGAGCTTCAATCTATGATAATGGCTATTGAAATTGCTTTTAAACATGGCTAGAAATCCATCCGGTTAGAGTGTGATTCAATTTTAGTAGTAGACATACTCAATGGAAAAGGTAATGTGCCTTGGAAGTTATGGAGTAAATGGATCATGTGCAAGGAGCTTTTGCTTACAATGGATTATTCAATATCCCACATCTATATAGAGAGAGGAATTCTTGTGTTGATAAGTTGGCTAATTTTGGTATATCCTCTAGGACATTTTCTTGGCAGAGTATAATTCCAAACTTTATTGTGGAGATTACAATACGAATAGCTTGGGTCATCCTAACTATAGATTCAGTGACATGTAATTGTCCTCCTTGTTACTAATTCTCAATATATATATTTGTGGGGCGCATTTGCTCCTTTGTTTAAAAAAAATAATGGCTAACACTTGAATAATAAATGATAAAATGATAGTCTAGAAACCTATCATTGGGCATATATTAAACTTATTTTAAAATTAATTACAATATGGGAGGGGGGTAAACTTAACTCACATGATTATCCAAGAAAATAAAATGAATGCTTATTTTAATATAAGTTGTCCGATATAATATCAATGGCTCAACTCTATCTACATTATGCATCTAACTCAAGCTTCTTCATCATTATCTAAATTATCACTTTAAACCATTTTCATTTTCCTCCTTTTTTGTCTTTCTTCTGCTTCTAGTTGCCACTGGTAGGCTTTTCTTCTTGCTTAAAACCATTTTTCCTTAATTTTATTACCTTCTATATTAAATAAGATGATGCTATCTCCAATGCTACACCTAGCTATGTCCTTAAGTTTAAACATATTTAAGTTATGTTACATAACAAACATGCACTACTAAATATCAAATTACTTTCGCAATTATTTAGTGTTTTTTTGATTAATTTTAAATGCATATTACCACATTCATGTGTTATCCATGTAGTACGGTGGTTGTTTTTTTTTTGTATTCTATTTACTATTTAACAAAAAAAACGTTGGCCACATCAGCTAGGGACACATGTCAATACCTCATGCAAAGTTTACTCTAGCCATATTAGCTAGGGATGCTTGTCAACACTTCATTCAAAATTTTCCCTCCAAAAAGCTCCTTATCTCTTACTATACAACCTTACACACAAGATCAAAAATACCCTTTGCTAATTGTTTAAAAAATCTGAACATAATAACTCATTAAATAAATAACAAAGGAGAGACAAAACGTTGTACATTTTTCTCACATTTGTTCCGGTTGTCGTTTCATTAGGATGTCTCTTCCTTTATCAACACATCTACCATCTTCAACTCTCAAACTCACTCACATCTATGATTTTCTATTCTTCTCACAAGTATGACTTTTCTATTCTTTTAATTTATGTCATTGTTGGTAAATATACTTTATACTATTTCTCAAATTGTGTTCAACAAATTTATGGTCTTCAACTCTCAAACTCACTCACATCTATGATTTTCTATTCTTCTCACATGTATGATTTTATATTCTTTTAATTTTTGTCTTTGTTTTTAAATATACTTAATACTATTTCTCAAATTGTGTTCAACAAATTTATGATATAAATTCTCCATCATATAAATTTCATATATTTTATTCAATAAATTTATCATCTTCGACTCTCAAATTCACTCACAGATATGATTTCCTATTCTTTAAATTATTGTCTTTGTTGGTAGATATACTTTATACTATTTCAATTTTTCATTTCACATGTATGGCTTTCTATTCTTTTAATTTATGTCTTTGTTGATAGTTGGTAGATATACTTTATACTATTTCTCAAATTGTGATCAACAAATTTATCATCATTAACTCTCAAAACTAACTCACATGTATGATTTTATTTTTATACTCTTTCATTTTTTTCTTCATTTGTGGTAGAATAATGTTTTCATCATATAAATTTTGCATATTTTATTCAACAAATCTATCATCTTCTACTCTCAAACTCACTCAACGATTTTCTATTCTTTTAATTATTGTCTTTGTTGGTAGATATATTATATAATTTTCCAATTTTTAATCTCTTTGTAGACTCTTTCAATTTTTCTTTTGTTGATAGATATAATTTCTTCATCACATAAACTTTTGCATCATAATCGTTTTTTATCAATGATGTATATTAAATTTTCTCGTCATTGTGTTTATTTTCATTACATATTTTGTTCAACAAATCTATCATCTTCAACTCTCAAACTCGCTCACAGGTATAATTTTATTTTTATACTCTTTCAATGTTTCCTTTGTATACTCTTTCAATTTTTCTTTTGTTGATAAATATAATTTCTTCATCATATAAATTTTTGTATCATGATTGTTTTTTCTCACATGATGTATGTTAATTTTTTCTCGACGTGTATATTTTTCTCTTCTAAAATATGGACTGGTCATGGTCTTTGTTTCAGCATTCGCACAAGGGAAAACTCACCTCATCGAACACAACTATTAGAGATTGCAATTACTATGTGAGTGTACAAGAATTATGGATTTGTCATGATTTGTGTTTCAGTATTTGTAGAAGATAAAACACACCTCCTAGAATATAATAATTAGAGGTTACCATTACTATATGAGTGTAGAAAAATAATGTCTTTATTTTTATTATGTGTTTGTCGTAATTCATTTTTAATGTAAAATTGTTCTGGATTTTTGGCATGTCCATATATGGACAAAAATAATGTCATATTTTTTGTATTTATAATTTGTTTAAATTATTTGTGATTTCCCAATTTTATGCAATTCTCATTATGAGATAAACAATTTTAACAATTTTTTAATATATATTAGTTAGTAGAATAATTTATTGCATATTAATGACACTAATGATTTCATCCTTAAATAATATAATGGATGAGATCCTTAATTTTTGAATATATATTACTTAATATCATTTAAATATACAAAGCAATAATATTTAAAAATAAGAAATCAATTATGCCTATATTCTTATATTAGATTAATAAAGGCTGACGAATATGGTGGAAAAGTAGAAACTATTACGTCCGTTACAACTAGGGAAATAATTATGAATACAATGAGTGAGCAAAAAAATGGCAAGTATTTTGTTCAAGAGTCATTGTAGGTTTATGGAAATTGGTTGACTGTTACTAGAAATAAGAAGATTTCTAAGAAACAATACGTCAATATTAATGAAATTAAATTGGAAGATGTTAATCCATTTTGGCCAAGAGACTAATTCAGTTTCAACTTTAATGGCTAATTTTAAGGTGACCCACGAAACTAAATCTAGCCAACCAAAAACATGTTACCAAGGAGGGTATTATTAGCATTAATAATAATAACTATAATTCTCATAATAATTCTAATATCAGTTCCCGTGGGAACCATGAGCATGTCATTAATGTCACAACGATTGAAGGAAATGCACTCTCTTCTATCATTAAGGTTATTTCATTAAGGAATTTGGGCATTAATAATGAATTAAGGAATTTGGAGCAATAATAACGATGTTTGGAAATTGTAAGATGGTCATATGGTTAAGGTGAAAGATTTTAAGGAATGGGGTGGATGAGGTCGTGGGTTCGAGCCTCACCTATAGAAAATTGAAAACAATAAAAAATGAGTTACAAGGTGGTTTGTGTAACACCGTGTTTTTCAGAGCACTTTTAATTAAGTAATTAGTATTAATGGATTAATTGTATAAATTAATCAGTAATGTTTTAGGCTAAACCTCAGTTGAATTTTAGTCTTGTATTATGATTTTCTTGATTTCCCTAGTGTTTCACGATTTTTGGAGAATAAAAGTTTCTGAGACAATTTCGGGTCGTTTTATCGAGTTTTTGCCCAGTTTTTGAGTCCGTAACTCGGAATCGAATTCCAATTTCGCCATTAGCTTCAAAATATTATTTCTAGTCAAAATAGACACCAAGTTTGTCAGTAAATTAACTATACATATTTTTCACCTCGAAATTCATGATTCGACGTTTCAGGCAAATATCCTAAATCAGAAGATTGTATATTTCCAGACGAAATTATCCGAAATTGTACGGACACGATTTTTATCGGGAAATTACATAATATCAATAAAGTTGGAAGTCATCATTTCATGAGTCACTTACTTGTTACACAAGTAAGGCAAAAGCTTCCCAAAGCCTCTAAATCACACAACAAATCCTCTCACTCCACCACTATTACACACATCACCTATGCTAGTCTAAATCTACTTACTTTGCATTAAATTTTCTGATTTGATGGGGTACACATCTGCTGTCCCACACTTTGTGCCACTCCATGTGCCATGAGTTGTGATTGGTCAGAAAAAATATATTTAAGTTAAAATTTAATTATTAAGTATTTTTCTGACCAATCACAAGCGCATGGCACATGGAGTGGCACAAAGTGTGGGACAGCAGATGTGCTCCCGATTTGATGAGGATGAGGTTCTCCTATAAATACCTCACCCCAATCTCTTATTCTTACACTAAATTCCCTATACAAACTAAGGTAGTCTTTTATTTTCTCTTCTTCTCATACTTCATAGAAAGTTAGGAGCTTTTATTATGTTGTTCATAAAGTAGTGTAGTTTTTGACTTTTGTAAATCTTGAAATTTCTTCCTTGTTCTTAGATGGAAAAACTATATCTTTGGACAAGGTTAGATGAGTTATTTGTTTGGAAATATTAGAAATTATTGTTAGTATTTGAATATGTTTAAAGGTGTTGATTTTAACATCAAATGAACCTTTAATGTGTTTAGGAAAAGTTTGTATTTTATTCTTGAAAGTTTATGATGTTGATAAGTTGTTGTTAAAAATGTTTTATTTTTAGAAAGTATTATGTTTAAAAATGGTTTAGCATATTTTACTCTTTGATTTCCAAGTTAAAATAAGGATTTTGGATAAAATATGATTTACTAAATTCTTGACTTCATAAACTTAAAGTGTTATGAAGTTTTGGATATTAAAGTAGTAGAAAGTCTTACCTTAGGATTTATTTTCATGACTATGAAATTAACACTTACTAAGCCTTGAGGTTTTTCGTAAAAAGTTAGGAGGTGTTAAGATTTTCATAAAACATTGTTGTATTTATTTTAGTTGACTTACTTTAAAGTGGTAAGAATAACTAAAAGATGTTTAGTGTAAAATATTAAATCAAGAGACGTTCTTTTTATGATTAGCAAAATAACACTTATTAACCCTTGAGGTTTTTCCTAAAAAATTAGGAGGTGTTAAGATCTTCATGAAAATTTGTTTTAGTAGTATACTTGAAATAATGATATTTACCTAAAAGTCTTGACTTTATAAACTTAAAGTGTTATGAAGTCTTAGACAGTAAAATGATTTTAAAATGTTGAATCTTAGTTAAGTGAATTTACTTTAAAATGGTAACATTTACTTCAAAAGTATTGATTTTGTTTAAATTGACGTACTTTAAAAATGATAAGTCTAGCTTAATGATCTTATTTTAAAAGGTTAGTTTTAGTAAAAATATTTTACTTACAAAAAATAAGATTTATGAACTATTGGAAAAAAAGTAATGAAGTGAGAATACATGTGTAGAAAGGTTCTGTCTAAGGAAAGACTTGGT
>NW_017720121.1:0-6277 GCF_001865875.1 Lupinus angustifolius
CTTACTTTAAAAATGATAAGTCTAGCTTAATGATCTTATTTTAAAAGGTTAGTTTTAGTAAAAATGTTTTACTTACAAAAAATAAGATTTATGAACTATCGGGAAAATGTAATGAAGTGGGAATACATGTCTAGAAAGGTTCTGCCTAAGGAAAGACTTGGTATTTAAGGGTGTCTTTACGACCCACCTCTCTTTCCTGGGAACTAGCTTGGTGTATATCCACGAATTACGAGATAATTTCGGTATAAGTTTTATTGAAAATCTTACTTTAAAAAGTGTTATTTGATTGTAAGACTTTCAATAACAAATGATGATTCAAGGATAATCGACCTTGAATCGGATGGACGAAAGAAATTAAATTCATTTTAAATCGGAAGTTTTATCCTCGCATAAAAAGTTATTTCGTAAGTATAATAATTATCGCCAGTTAACTAATTAACGTTATTTTGGCGTAATGAAGAGTCTGAGAGGAGATCGGATCAAGTAAGCTCACTTGCAAATAGAGAATCTAGCGACCCGAGACACTCAGGTGAGGGAGAAAATATTGTGACACAGTGGTGTCCGAATATGCAGCAGGACCTTCAAACTCCCTAACAAGTTTGGAGTTGCCTTGGGTATTAAGAAAGCTTGTACTTAATCAATTACATGTTTGTTTGGATTAAGTACAACAATATTTCTTATATCGATTTATGTTATGTTTATATATGCAAATATCATGTTTACTCTTGAATTATAATGTTTGAATGATTATTATGGGAATGATATGTATGTGATAATTGTTAAATTCAAGGTTTAAAAACATGTGATATAAATGAGAAATATTTTCCTTGAGAAAAGTAATTAAAAATATATTCAGGCTCTTCTTGTTTGAGTGAGACAACTCTCGCTTGAGCGAGAAGTGTCTAGAGAAAACGATTGTTTTAGCTCGGGGCGAGACAACTCTCGCTTGAGCGTAAATAGGCACCAAGAGAACTTATTTTTTTCTCGCTTAAGCCACAAATGCTTCAAAAATAGATGTGCCCTCGCTTGAGCGAGACAGGTCTCACTTGAGCGAGAGGGCTCCATACAGACATAACTTATTTTTTAAGTCATATGAACGATTACTCTCATATATACGAGAGCCTAATGGCATGTTTGCCATCAAGAAGTTGTAAAGGTAAATAACTATATGAAATTCTTGAAAGTAATAAAAGTAAGGAATTGCTTTGTTAAAGGCGAGGCCCAAGGGTGTGATATTATGCCCACGCAGCGAGATCGTTTGACCGTAAGAGGCTTGGCCAGAGGAGTCGTCCAGGATGATTCAGCGATGGTTCGCAGTGGTGCTGAGAAGTATTATGTTGTGCCCATGCAGCGAGATCGTCTAACCGTAAGAGGCTTGGCTTGAGAACTGTCCAGGATAATTCAGCGATGGTTCATAGTGGTGCCGAAATTATTCTCCATGGTAAAAAATGAAGTAGTGGAGAGGAAATGTACGGGAGAAAAATAAGCCCCGAGATGTTGAGAGGGATAACATTGATGGCGATGATTCGTCAACAAATACTGGAGGGAGAGTCTAGGTGAGACGAGTCCCATGTATTCCTGGATGAGGTATTTTGTTGGATCGGACAGTGCTCACAACGCAAACTAGACAATCTTTGACAACCCCTCTTTGTAATCAGGATCGATGAGAGGAATGCCCATAATCGATCATATATCCTTGCGAGGAATAATTTTGGTACGATCAAATCGGCTTGTTATGGGAACTGTACTCTCGGTTATTTTCAAATAGTTATTGGGAGGATAAAGGAGGAGTAAGGATGGTGGACTAATGCATCGCATTGCATACATGATATTCTTCGATATTGATTCTAAATTCTCGAGTTTTAAACTTCATTCATCGTTATTATATGATTGAATGATCACATGATATATTTGTACTCGTGTGTTGTCTTCGTATATTATTCCGTGTAATTCAACAACGTCGATAACAAGTTTTTCATTGATGTTTTACTCCATCTCTTTTCTTCTGGTGTATTTGTACGCATCTTCAGATGGACCCATCAACACTGATCCGAGGTTATCGCTTCACTATATCCCAAGAGGGGATATGGAATGTTGAGGGTAATCGACACACTTACATAGGTCCTTGTGACCTGGAGCTGGATTGGGTAAGCGAAGGCCCAGTTCTGCGTCTTCCACCTTACTACGTAGTTCGGGAGGCATCATTCACTTTGCTTGCCGAAGACCTGCAACCGTCGGACTTTCTTTACCAGCTGAAGCTCGAGGCATACCAAAAGTTGCTAGGACCTGGCCCCAAACAGGATTCTCATCGCCAGGATGACGCCAAGAGAGACAGACGGGGCTATGCAAAGGGGGTACACCCTGGAGACCCCTTGATGGATTTGGGAGCGGATGAAGTAGAGGAGGAGGAAGACAACAACGACTGTGTAGAGCTTATCTGCATTAAAGATTCAGTTGAGATCATTGAGATCTCTTCTAACTCGGAGGTGAAGAAAGACCTTAGCGAGGCTTCTAGTGCACCTCTGGTTTACGAGGTTTCTCTTTTGTTTTGTTGTGATAGGAACCTTTGTGAGGTACTTTTTGTAATGTCAATGCCCCGACATTATTTTCTTTGTATTTACAGTTTTTTATATTTGTAGCGATGATTAGATTTCGTCCTGTAAACAATTCTGTATTTTTCATGAATTTTACGAATGAGAAGAATATAGAAAAGAATTGTGTTCATTTAATTATCTTCAATGTATTAAGAATTTTATTTCCGCAATGTTTGAAAAATGTAACGTCTTGAAAATGGAATAAGTTTAAAGTGAATATTATTTTTAAGTTATAGATTACATAAAAAAGGAAAGAAAAATTTACCCATTTTTACAAGAGATTAAATATATTATATATTAAATGATTTTCGGGGCGTTACAGTTTGATTGTTAGGGGTGGAATGAATGAGATTTAAGGTTCGATTATCGTTCACAACAAATACTAACTTACTAACAATTTTCAATCAAAAATAAAAATAATGATGATTTTGTTTCTACTTTAAAATTATGTTTTAAAGTTGTTACGAAATTTTGGAAAAATATTTTAAAAATAATAAATAAATATGGAGTAATTACGCATTTAAATAGATCTTAAAATGTCTCAATTAATATCATTTATTTGTGTTTGTAAAACTTCAATTGTGGGAATCTAATTTTATTATTAAATGAAAGAATGTGTTACAATAGTACAATTAATAAGGAAATTTGTTGATATTTTGCCTGACATAAAAATGATATACAATGAATTTATTTATTAAAAATAACAATTTTTAATACTAATTAATGGAATATATTTTAAAACATTCTCATTTAATTATTTTTTAAAAATTTAATATCAGACATGTAATCTTATTATTAATAGGGTGAACTATGATATTAGTATTAATAAGGAGATATGTTGATATTTAATTTATTTCATAAAGTTAATTATTTTTAAAACTAATTAGAAGAAAATTTGATAATTCCTAAATGTTAATCTTCCAATAATTAAGGAATTTGGGGCATTAATTATGGAGTATGGACTCACTTACTCTAAGAGTAAGTTTTTTACACTTACTCCACATTTTAACCATCAATTTTATGGATAACTAATGATTTAGATCTACTCGTTAATTCAAACAATTTGATTTCCCTAGAATTAATGGCTAGTATGGGAATAAGTCGATTCCTCCTCTTAATTGTGATGATTTAGTTTCTACTTTAAAATTATGTATTAAAGTTGTTAGGAAACTTCGAAAACATATTTTAAATATAATAAATGGAATTTGTAGTAATTACATGTTTAAATATATTTTAAAACATTCTCAATTAATATCATTTAATCATTTTATGTGTCATTTATCAATCCTTGCAGATCATTGAAATATTATTATATAAAAATTGTATGGACGAAGACATATAATTAAGACACTGATACAATTTTAAAATATTATAATAAACTATTGTAATTGTACATAATCGCTAGCATAAAAAATATACTAACATGGGTATGTATTAGTTAAATTATATTATTTATATTTTTTTTACAATTCTCATAACTACGTCATTCCCTACCTAATGAGATATACATTTATTAATTATGATAACCAAATAGATGTCATAGTTCAAAGTACTTATCCAAATCTACAAGATTGCTAAAAAATAAAGAGTTTTTATAACCAAGGACAATACTTGTATAAACTATAGAAATTATTGAACAAATAAATGATTTTTTTAGTTTAATTCCAAGTAAAAATATTTATAATTCAATTAAATTAGTTATTAAGTTGAAGCAAATATTTTTAAACTTAATAATATTAGGTGATGAAAATGATTACAATAGTTCTGATTCTATTGATATGTGTAATACTAATGAGGGCCAAAATTCAACCTATTAACTCATCATTTTTTAAATGCATTTACAATTTTTTCTCTTCCGGATCATAAAATCAAGTTTTTTGACACTATGATATTGTATATATTTAATATTTATCACGTTGAACAATGAAGGACATTTAATTTTGAAAATATATCAATTTAAAAATTAAAAAATTTAAGTTGTTCCTCATGCTTAAAGAAACAATATAGATATAATATGTATGTTCTTAATCATGTACTAAAATATGCCTCCTCGTGCATTCGCACATGTAACTTGCTAGTTTATTAACAAGGAAAGCACCTAATCCAACACCTTAATCTCATAAACTAAAATTATACATTTAACTTTAAAGGCTATAAAACCTAATCATGCATATTTTGCACACAACAAAACTTAATCCATATTTTAAGATCACAAAAAATGAGTCCTATTTAAACTTTATTTATAGTTATCTTGTAACACCACGAATTTTACGATTTTTAATTATAAGATTTTATTAATATTTTTATTAATTATATTTTCGAAAATGAATTTCTGGGCATTTTAGGTAAAGAATTAGATGAAACTCTAGTTGAGTTTTAGCCTTGTGATTCTATTTCCAACTTGGTGGTAAAGTTTCATGATTTTCGGAGACAGTCGGTTTCAGACCACTGTCGGAGCCGAATCTCACCCGGTACGACTCAAAAAGTGATTTTTTGAGTTCCGTAACTCGGAATCGAATTCCGATAGCGCCGTTGGCTTCGTAATCACATTTCGAGTCAAGATAGTCCCTGATTTGGTCCATAACTATTTTCTAAAATATTTTCACTCGGAATGCCGAAATTCGAAGTTCCAACCGTAAAGTAAAATCGGGCGATCATTTTTGGCTACTCGAGCATGGTTTTAATCGCGTGCGTTTCGCCAAAGTTGTCGCGTCGCATGAGTCACTTCACAAAATCTACCTACTAAATCTTATAGATTTCACTCATTAATGCCTTGATTTACTACCCCCAAAATCACTCAACAAATCCTCTCACTCCACCACCATTAGACACATCACCTATGCTAGTCTGAATCTACTTACCTTACATTAAATTTTATGATTTGATGAGGGTGAGGCTCTCCTATAAATACCCCACCCCATTCTCTCATTTTTACACTAAATTTCCTATACAAACTAAGGTAGTCTTTTATGTTTCTTCTTCATCTTCTTCTCATACTTCATAGAAAGTTATGAGCTTTTATTATGTTGTTCATAAAGTAGAGTTTATATTTGTTCTTTAAGTATTTTATGAAGGCATAACTAAATAACTAAAGGGGGTGATAATAAATCATGTGAACCTTTATGTAGTTTTTGACCATTATAAATCTTCAAATTTCTTCCTTGTTCTTAGATGGAAAAACTATATCTTTGGACAAGGTTAGATGAGTTATTTGTTGGGAAATATTAGAAATTATTTTTACTCTTTGATTTCCAAGTTAAAATAATTATTTGGGATAAAAGATGATTTATTAAAGTCTTGACTTCATAAAGTTAAAGTGTTATGAAGTTTTGGATATTAAAGTAGTAGAAAGTCTTACCTTAGGATTTATTTTCATGACTATGAAATTAACACTTACTAACCCTTGAGGTTTTTCCTAAAAAATTAGGAGGTGTTAAGATGTTCATGAAAATTTATTGTATTTATTTTAGTGAACTTACTTTAAAGTGGTAAGAATAACTAAAAGATGTTTTTTGTAAAATATTAAATTAAGAGTCATTCTTTTTCATGACTATGAAATTAACAATTACTAACTCTTGAGGTTTTTCCCTAAAAAATTAGGAGGTGTTAAGATGTTCATGAAAAATTGTTTTAGTAGAATACTTGAAATAATGAGATTTACCTAAAAGTCTTGACTTTATAAA
>NW_017720122.1:0-406 GCF_001865875.1 Lupinus angustifolius
CTTAATTTAAAAATGATAAGTCTAGCTTAATGATCTTATTTTAAAAGGTTAGTTTTAGTAAAAATGTTTTATTTACAAAAAAATAAGATTTATGAACTATCGGAAAAATGTAATGAAGTGGGAATACATGTCGAGAAAGGTTCTGTCTAAGGAAAGACTTGTTATTTAAGGGTGTCTTTACGACCCACCTCTCTTTCCTGGGAACTTGCCTGGTGTATATCCACGGATTATGACATAATTCCGGTATAAGTTTTATTGAAATTCTTACTTTAAAGAGTGTTATTTGATTTTAAGACTTTCAATGACAAATGATGATTCAAGGATATTCAACCTTGAATCGGATGGACGAAAGCAATTAAATTCATTTTAAATCGAAAGTTTTATCTTCGCGTAAAAAGTTATTTCA
>NW_017720123.1:0-1151 GCF_001865875.1 Lupinus angustifolius
GATCAAGTAAGCTCACCTGCAAACAGAGAACCTTGCGACCTGACACACTCAGGTGAGACAGAACACATCATGACATAGTGGTGACCGAATATGACACCCGAATCTCCTAAACCATCTCAAAGGTTTTGGGGTTAACTTGGGTTTTAAGAAACCCAAGATTTTTATGTTTGAATGCTTTTGAATATATATGATTGTTGATGAAATGTGTTGAATATGGTATATGAATGTTGTTGGGAACTTTTCTGTGTGCAGGTGTTTGAAAAACCATGTTAAATGTGTTTCGGTTGTCAAAGAGGGCAAAATTGGTATTTTGTCCAAGTCCCTGTCGCTTTGGTGAGAAACTCTCGCCTGCGTGGGCACAGTATCGCTTGGGCGAGGACTGGGTGAGGGACTAGGTGAGGGGAAGTTTTGGTTCTGGGATTTCCTCGCCTGGGCGACAGATAAATATGTTGAATATGGTATACGAATGTTGTTGGGAATTTTTCTGGGTGCAGGTGTTTGAAAAACCATGTGAAAATACGTTTGATTAGCCGAAAATGGCAAAATTGGAAACCTGTCCAGTTCTTTCTCGCTTGGGCGAGCGGGTCTCGCTTGGGCGAAAGAAGTCCGTCGCTTGGGCGAGAGGGCCTCGCTTGGGCGAGAGATGCCCAGTTTTAAAATGGTATTTTTGATTGAATTTTCGCTTGAGCGAAGGGTCCTCGCTTAGGCGAGAGACAGTAATTGTGTTTGACTATTTGGATTGATTGGTTGAGTATGTAATAACCCTAGTATGAGTATGTGATATAAACTACTTGGGTATAACACCGTAATTGAATTAAAAAGTAAAGTATTCAAGGTGTCGGAATTAAATAGTCAAACTCGGTAATTAATTTTAAAGAAAGTATTCCGAGAAGGATGTATGATTTAGGGCGATGCCCAGAAAAGGATAAGTGATACCACAGAGCGAGATTGTCTGACCGTTAGTGGCTTGGTCTGGGACCGTCCAGGGTATTCAGCGATGGTCGTAGTGGTGGGATGTATTTCCTTTATATTATGTGTTAACATAACATCGTGACCCACAAGAAGCATTCCTGAGGGAGATGACTTAATGTGGGCCGAGCATGGTAAATAATGATTAAAAGATTTAATCATCTAACTACGGTTAGTGTTCA
>NW_017720124.1:0-3164 GCF_001865875.1 Lupinus angustifolius
TTCATGTCTTTGTTTAGTGTCTTTTGGCGATGATTAATATTTCCGCCCTTTCTTGTTGGATATGTATATTAAGTACTTATGATCTTTTATATCTATGAAGATGTATATTCAGGAAATGTTGTATCATTTCAGTTACCATTAGGTAACCGGTTTGATTTCCGCGTTATATGTTACTTAAAGTGATGTCCTGGAAAAGAAATGTTTTTTGAATAGGAAACAATTTTATATCACCAATTCAAAAACAAAAATTACTCACTTTTCCGCGTAATAAATAAAGAGTATTTTCGGGGCGTTTAAATATCTAACCTATGGCTAACATAACTTGCTCTCCTTTTCATTATAGGTTATAGTTATTCTTTACTATTGAAATGTATTATTATTTTTGTGAGATGAGCATAAATTGGCCCAATAATAATGGAAGAAACAAGGACTTGTGAGTATACATCTAGATTTTTTTCAGATTTAGTTTCTAAGCTTTTTCTACTTCAAGTTCTATCTTCTTATACTCCTTTACCACATCAAACTTTGATATATGAACGTACCTGATTTATTTCATAAGAAATTGTAATTGTTGTTTTTTAATCCATGGCTATTATTCTTATATTGTAATAAAGGACTTACACAAAGGACCAACATTTATTAATATTTACTCATGGATGTTATTCAATATTGAACGCAGTGTTAATTTATGATTACTTTTCAAATGTATCTACAATCAACATATTGAATTTTAAGCAAAGTTATTAAACAAATGATTTTCGAAGAGTTTAATATTAATGTATCTATAGTGAAAGAATTTTTATATTGTTAGCACATCAACTACCACTCATGCATCTATGGTGAAAGAATTTTTATATTGTCAGCACATCAACTATCATTCATGTATCTATAATGAAAGAATTTTTATATTGTCAGCACATCAACTATTACTCATGTATTAATCATAATTGTTTTTTCAATAATAGATAGTAGACATGAGTCACTTATAATATTAGAGGTGTGCAAGATCCGGTACGACCCGTACGTCTCAACCCGATGACTTAGGACCCATCCAAATAAATAAAAAAGGACAGACCCGATTAAAATGGACATATCCGTTGTCAAAACATGATGGGTTCAGGTCTATGTTCTAGTCAATCGACCCGTCCCTTATAGTTATATATCAAGAATAGTTGAATAAGTACCTATCATTATCCATTATATTCAGCCCAAAAAACTCAAATACATACAAGCTCACACAACATATCCACACCACTTATAATATGATCCTTATTCCTTACCCTTTTTTCATTATGTACTATGTGTGAACTCCAATTTAAGTTTCATTTTTTAGTTAACAGCTAGTTATTGTATTCATTTTTGTGTGAACTTTTAAGTATTGGCATGTTGATATCATTTCAGTTCTCATATGTTTTTTAGCATTTACAAGAACATTAGCTTATGTTGACCCTTGACAGTTTAAATTGTTCTCAAATTTTCAATGTTTTCTATAATTTTCAGTCACGTGATTGTGATTGTTTTTAGTTTGAAAGATGAAATTTACGGTTTGTAGTTTATATACTGATGTATCTGGTATGCATGTTTTATTTTACTTTATATACATATTGTGATAATTTGAGTGTGCATGCATAAAGATTTGAGAGAAAAATCTACGTTTTTCATTTTTTCCTTTTCCAACCAGGACCCGTCCCTACCTTGACCCATCTTACTTTGGATCCATTCCTCACGCTTTCCATCTTAATTAGGGATGGCTTCGGGTTCAAAAATTGACCCAATTATTATTTAAGGACAGATGAGTGACATGTTTAACCCATCCCAACCTGTCTCACACTCTTCCCTATATGATATAATAATTGTGTAAAAAACTTTACATTAGTAATACATATATATTAAAAAAATCAATTGTGTGGAGATGATTTCGTAAATAAGCTACTTAATAATGAACAAGTGTTTCGTAGGAAATTCTATGATTCATTTCCTAAATAATCTACAAAATCTATAATTTATATCCCAATCTATCATTGCTTTTCTAGAAAATATATATACATTAAACTCTATAATTGATAAGTGCCAAAAGTATATACTTTTCACCATCATTCTATGGCACTTATCCTATGCAAATTGTAGAAACCCAACTTAAATTAACACTTTTTAGGTGAATTTTGCATGATTAAATAAATTGGTTCTTTATTAATTCTTGTCCAAGTTTTCTTTGAGTTTTGTAGGAAATTGAATATTAAAGAATAAATTCAAAGATGGATAAGAATTCAAGCCAAAATTCAAGACAAAAGCTCAAAATGAATTGCTAAAAGTAATCAAGTTAAAGCATGGCATGCTATGTGCTTAATTTGGTTACTTAGCCTTGAAGAAAGGTAGCTTACTTCGTCTTGAAGAAACCTATGTTAAGGTAGGCAAGGCAAATTACAAAAATCAAATGATTACCTTAACTTAAAGAAAACAGCCAAAAGTGTCAAGCAACCAACAAAAATCAAGTAACAAACCAAAGGAAAAAAGGTTGCTTCACCATGAAGAAATCAAGCACAAAGCTGTCCAGCTAAGCCAAGCACCAAGCACCAGGCCAAATCAGCCAGGCACAAAGCACCAGGCGAGGTCAGCCAGGCACCAAGCACTAGGCCAGGTCAGGCAGGCACCAAGCACCAGGCCAGGTCAGCTAAGCTGCTAAAACATGCGGCTGAGCGTGGAACCAGTCAGTTGAGCGGCTGAAACATGCAGCTGAGCGGGGAACCAGGTCAGCCAAGCTTCTGAAACATGCAGCTTAGCGGGGAAACAGGTGGGCTAAGCGGGTGGCGCACAAGAAAAGTGATTTTTTGGTCAAATCATGGAACATCTTACTTTTTCTTTGCTTAAAGGCCAAGAACATGACCTCATGGATGACATAAGGCTATGACAAGAAGGAGGAGGTGTCACCATGCATGTAACCTAGCCCACCATAGGGGTCAAGTAGGGACTAAAGTGGCTCTTCATAGGAGCCAAAGGTGAGCAACTTAGCTGCCAAACAAGGCAGCTAAGCATCCAGCACCTTGGCCTATAAAAAGGCACGAAATTCTCATTTGTAAAACATTGTAAATTCATTCTAAATTCTTCCTAGTTGATTCCTCTTCTTTTCCTTTCATTTTAGGTAGTTTTTAGGCTAGTTTTAGAGT
>NW_017720125.1:0-529 GCF_001865875.1 Lupinus angustifolius
TTGTAAGTTGATTATGTATTTCTACTTCTTCTTTTATTCTAAAGTTTGAATTTTAATCGTTCAAGTTGGTGCTTTGGTTAATATTATTTGTTTCAGAAGTACTTAATGCTCTTTTTAGATTGATCACCTAAAAATGATTTCAAGTCAATAAAATTACTTGTCTCAAATACTTAACAAATAAACTAAGGAGTAGGTGTACTACTTAGTATATTTGCCAAGTTAAGCATGATTTTCTTAAGATCTTACATTCATCACTCATTCAATATTAGAGTCGCCAATGGTTAGGTTTTGACAACCTAATCTCTTTTATGGGCGTAGTATTGTTTAAGTAATGAATATAAGTGTTCACCATTCTACCATTTTAGGATATACACTAAAAGGAGCATTTTAGACCTTGGTGTTTGGGGTTAACCAAAGTAAAACATAAGAACTTGTCTAAGTAGTTCAAACTCAAAAGAAGATAAGTAATATATTTTCCTTATTCAAAAAGATATTGTCTCCTCAAGAATTTGTTAATATCTAGTTTTAT
>NW_017720126.1:0-7199 GCF_001865875.1 Lupinus angustifolius
AATAAAATGAACCCGAAAGGGAGTAAATAAATAAAAGGTCACTAAATTTATTATTCTTTTGTTTTTATTTATTTATTTGTATCTAACAACTAACTATTCATCTCTTTTATATATTAGAATATCATTAAACCGGTGTTGGAATTTATTCCACAAAACCGAGATGGTATTCAAAGGTACTTAATAATTATGTAATATGTAATTTCTTCGATACCATTATACCAGCGTTAGAATTTATTCTAACATAGTCGAGATGGGACAAAGAAGGAATGACTTATTCACATGATTATTAAGAAAGTAAGTTGTAACTGGAATATTCTTGAAACCATTATACCGGTGTTGGAATTTATTTCAACAAAGCCGAGATGGTGAACAAAGAATAAAATCGAGTTCTCTTACTTACAAAAGGAAAATAACTAAAATGAGAGTATTTATCTTTCAAAAAATTGACACTTCTGTCATGACGATTTGTTGAGTGGGATAAACTCCCAACAACACCGAAAAACGTTTTCAACAATAATAAAAGAATAAAAATAAAAGAGGAAAATAAAGATAATGATTGTTTTTCTTTCGTATTATCTTAATATAAAAAGTTTAATAGTGTAAAAACTTACATTGTTATGTGTAATACAATATTCATATGCTATTTATTATTAAATCACAAATAAACTAATATACATGAATAATAGATGATATATTTGTCAAACTTTATATATCATAATAATTTTATAAAAATTAATATTTATGCATTTTCAGTGTATACATGATTAGAATATAATCCAAAATTCATTTCAACTAATTTTTGTTTAAAAATCAGGATTAATTAAATATGAAAGGCAAATAATTTAACGACAACATAAAAAATCACTTATAATAATATAGTCATAACTCATAATCTAAATGAGATAATGTGGTTATAATATATGAAACACACATACAGAAAATTTTATTTGTTTTGTCAAAATGTTAAACTGAAATTAATAAAGTTACCCCACTTTTTCTTCTTTTAAAAGTGACCAACTTATATTTGTTTATTATATTTGAAGAGAATTTTTAGGCCCTATCTGTAGGATAATATCATTTTATGATATGATGGTGCCTAATGAATTAATGAAAGATACATGAGATTTAAAAAAAAAATTATGGAAAATATAATTAATAAGGAAAATATTCAATTATATTGTTCAGAGACTCTATACGTAGTTATCCTTATAAAAAAATTATCTTATTATAATTTTAAGTGACATTCTGAATTTCTCATTTAAATATTTTTCAAACAATTTCTGGTAAAATTACCTATGTGTAAGTATGTATTTAGATGTATTATATTTTTTCAAAAGAATATTTATGTAAAATATAAGACATGAAAATAGTTTAATAATTCAGTCAGTCACAAAATTTTTGATATTTAAGGTTAAGAATATAGTTTAATGAATCAATAAATTATGCAAAAATCAAATATAATTTAAGTAAAATATCTCTATTAGAAATACTTTCATAAATTTCATTCCAATAATTTATCCACGTAATTTCAGATGATATTATCATTGTAACATGCATTACTCTTATGCTAATTATTATTAAATTATAAATCAAATAATAACACTATTTTACATCCCATCAATACTTCTATGTAATTTTAGAATATGTATAATGTAAAAAGTAAAATTAAGCATAAGATATTATATATATAATTAAAAGAAAACCCCACAAAAATAGCTTCAAAGATATGCATAAATAACAATAATTTTAAAATAGTTTAATACCTGTGGAAAGTTTTTTATATAGGAAATACATCATCGGCTGCCTTAACGCTAGAGCAAATTTTTTATATAATGAGCATGTACATCATCATCTGTTTGTCACTACTAACTAGAGCAAATTTTGGTTGAGAGTATTTGTGAGTCACTCCATTAACGCTGTTAGTTTACCACAAATTTAATTTGCCCTATTAATGCCATTATTCTTCTCCACATAATTTGACTCGTACGTTTTCACATGTTGGTTCCTTGTTTTTTGTTGAGCAAATTGTGCATGTTAAAAAGTAATTTTGATTTCACCTTATTGCTCCTCAAATTTCGATTGAGGTATTTTTTTTTATTTCGCCATTAATTATGAGATTTGCATTTTAATTAGTGGATGTTGTTAACCTTTATAAGACCATCCCTTCGGGTCTTTTATGTTGTCCATCAATCATCAACTTCTCCGCTCTCAACCTTTGTTCGTCTTTATTTTAAACTCAAAGATGCTTCGTCTTCCTTTAATTTCCACCATTTCCATCTTTCTTCTACATCTAGTTGCCACCGGTAAGTCCTTCTTAACGCATCTAAATTAAATAAGATCTTATTAATTATAGTTATTTTTGACTATTTAGTTATGTTATTGTTTTTGTGACATAAGCAGAAATGGGTCCTATAATGGCAGAAGATTGTGGGCAAGTGAACGAACACTTTTTTGGACCATGTCATATTGGCGCAGCGGATGAAGAAGCAAAATGTAATCGTTATTGTCAATTTGACGGCGACACTGGTGGGCATTGCAATGACGCTGGACAATGCTTTTGTATAAAACCTTGTTGACACTGATTCTAATAAAAATGTATAGAAGATGATGGATACATCATTTCTAACTTTTATTTATTCACTCTATTATACGTGAAAAATAAAATTATCTCTTTAAGAAAAAAAAGTCAATCTTTAAAAATCAGAAGAAAAAAAGGTGATGTTTATTTTTTGTGGCCATAATGGAAGTGAATTTTATTTGTGTGCTTTAAACTTGAAGCCCATAGAAACAACCAATTAGACAACATGAAATATGAAGGAGGAGTCGGTGGATATATTGTGTGTTAGTCAAGCTTAAACGTGCTGGTAAAATATTTTAAAATAATAATATATGCTTATAATTTGACTTATTTTTAATTTTGGAACACAAACGAGTAAATGAAGGGTTAAGTGAATAATTTGTTGTAAAATATGTCTTTAATATAGTGAATAAATTTGTCTTCATAAATTGTAAGGAGAATACAATCTTCTACACTTACTAATATTTACCCGCTCTCTTTGCTTTAAAATGGTTTACATTTCCACAATTACTTAACCTTGTCATTCTTTTAATGTCTATGTTAATATCTTTCCAATACAAATGATCCATATAAATGTGATATTAAAATCTGTAAATGATACTCATCTGCAGAAATCTAAAACAAAGTGGGTAATTTTTGTTTTAGAAGGAAATTTGCACTATAAGTCAGATTCAGAATTTCATTTAGAATAACTTAGTGTTGAAGGACTTGCGATGAATGAGGACACTCCAATTTCAAATATACACTCTAACAAACCCAATATATCGAGATATAATTTTGTTCTAATAACCGTTTACCGGAACTATTTTCTAACTTTTGACACTAGTTAGTTGCAGGATTAGTGTTACCTAGAAAAATGAAAAGATTTGAGATTATGGGGACTTAGATGGTGGTGAGGTTATTGGATTTGAGGTTATGTTTTCGTGAGAATAGTAATAAGTGTGACTTTGAGAGGAAAGGGCAAGGGGTTTGAGGTTGTGGAAAATAAGAAGAGTGAATTATAATTAAGGTTTTTATAGCTTTTGGATCTAAAACGGAAAAAATGAGGTCAAAAGATATATCCTTTAGTTTCTCATCTCTTTGGTTTTTTATTTTCTTTTTCTCTCGTGGATATATTATAACTTGACTTTTCAGTCACGTGATTGTTTTTAGTTTGAAGGATGCAATTTACGGTTTGTAGTTTATAAACTGATGTATGTGATATGCAGATTTTAGTTTAGTTTATGTACAGATTGTGATAATTTGAGTGTGCATGCTTAAAGATTTGAGAAACAAATCTACGTTTTTTCATTTTCTCCTTTTCCAATCCGGACTCGTCCCTATCTTGACTCATCTTATTTTGGAACCGTCCCTCATGCTTCCCATCTTAATTAGGGATGACTTCGGGTTCAAAAATTGACTCAATTATTATTTAAGGACGGGTGAGTGAAATGTTTAAAAATTAGTAATACGTATATATTAAAAAAAATCGATTGTGTCGAGATAGTTTATATCCCAATCTATCATTGCTTTTCTAGAAAATATATATACATTAAACTCCATAATAAAAGGACAAAAATATAAGAGGAAAATAAGGATAAGGATTGTTTTTCTTTCGTATTATCTTAATATAAAAAGTTTAATAGTGTACAAATTTACATTGCCTTGTGTCATATGAAAGTGCAAAGTGTCAAGGATAGCACTAGAAATTATTTGCCTATATTTTGATGAAGACAATGTTCTATTAAAGTTTGAAGATGGGTTAACAATCAACATGCTTTATGCTCATTTGGTCATATCTAGACTAGGACATAATTTGAGTCAATATTCTAAGTAGTCTGGGATGTGTGTCGTAGTAAGTGAGTATAGGCTAGGTGAACCTAGGTGCTAGTCTCTCAAGCCATCTTAATTGTCATATCATATCCATGAGACAAATCTTCTAATTAGTTGTATGTTCATGCATTAATTATACATGTTATATGTGCATATTAGGCATAATATAATTGCTAGAACATGTATATATGTTGTGCATAACATATGAGAAATTTACATTTTGAAACATGTGCATTAATGTGTCAGTTAATTGATTAACATGGTGACTTAATCGATTAACTCAACTGGTTTTCTTTTAAATCGGTGTTTTTTGTTTGAACTGTTTTCTGTGTCATTCTGTTGCATGGTTAATCTATTAACGGGTAGTCTTAATCGAATAACTGGTCTGTTATTTGTTACAACTGATTTCTGGTTCAACCGTTTAACTGTTTGCAACGAATGTAACCGTCTAAACACCTTGCTATAAATAAGAGGCAACATTTAGAAAACCATAGCATTGCATTTTATTGTATAAGGTTGTTTAGAGAAGCATTTTGCATATTATTTACAGTTTTTTTTTGCAAGAGAGATTTCATGTGTGAGAAGAGAGTTATTATGCTAATCTGATTTCTGGTTTTTGCATATTGTTTTACATACTTTTATGCTCATTCTTATCTTGCTCACATGTTCATGCATTAGATAGATTTTTAGAGAGATTATCTGATTTCTGTTTTGATTAACTCACATGATTCTTGATGGCATGAGTGATTAGTGGGTTAATCTTTAAGTCTTTTCTTGTTATATTCCCAGCATTATTGTGCTTAATATACCTTACAGTTTAACCTATTTTTGTGTATTTCTGGATTAATCTCTTGGCGTCAGATCACCACAGAGATTGAGGTTCTTCACCAAGACTAGGAGGTCTTGATTTGAGGACAAGAATCTTGGTTGGGCTGTTGCGTGAGAAAGGTTTTCTCAGGCGAAGGGTAGAGTCAAACCAAGGATTTATGGGTCCTAGATTTCAAGAAAGAAGGATCCTATGTGCTTGTAATTGAATTGGTGTGTGTATTCATACTTTAACTCCATATTGTGAAGAAGAAAATCTCCCTAGATCAGAAGGGGAGGCATGGATGTAGTTTGCAGTGGACCGCAAACGAACCAGGATAAAAATCCTTTTGTGCACTCTTTTTTTCTCTCTGAATCTTCTTTAAGTTTCTTGCTGTTATAAATTGAATCTGCAACTAATATTCTGGATATTTGTTTACTGTCATATACTTATTATTTGTGCTTAAAAATATATGTATTATCTCTGTTCAATTGTGTTTAAATAACTATGCAATCTTCCTGTCTGATCATTCTTTTCTATGCATTAGTTAATCGATTAAGGCGTGTTGTTAATCGATTAACTGGGCTGTTTCCAGCAGTTGGGTTTTGGTTCAAGAAGTGGTGATTGATAACCGCTACACCTATTCAACCCCCCTTCTAGGTGTTCCTATGCCACTGATACCTAACAAGTGGTATCAGAGCTAGTACGAAGTGCTAGCTCAACCGTATCCGCATGATCCTAAGGGAATTAAAATGGGTTACCCCAAACCCTTTGGCGGTGATGGCGCATCCATTAACCGCCCTACCGTATTCAGTGGCGAGGGTTAAGCCTACTGGAAAGTCCGAATGAATATTTTCATAGAAGCTATTGATTCGGATATTTGGGAATCCGTAATCAGTGGCCCTCTCGTCCCACTTCACTTAGTGGATGGCAAACTGAAAGAAAAGCCCAAAAGCTTATGGACCGATGAGGAGCGCAAAAAGGTCCAATTCAATGATAAGTGCCAAAAATACCTAAAATTCATACACTTTTATGGCACTTATCTTAAGCATAATTGAGAAAAACCAACTTAAAATTATACTTTTAGTATAAAATATCACAATCTTGTATATTTGTATGTGTATTTCTTTTTCATGTATTTTATAGGATTTAGAATGAAGAAAAGAAGAAAGAAAGACTCATGGTCAACAAAGCAAAAGAAGTCAAAAATCAAGATGTTCAACCAGGCAGCTAAGCGTGGAACAAGCCCCGCTGAGCTGACCTGGACACCAGCTTGACCTGGCCACCAGCCTGACCTGGACCAAACTGCTCAACCAGGCAGCTAAGGGGACCTACTTAGCCGCTCAGCCTAGCCCTAGACTAGACCTGGCACGGTCAGAAATTCAGCTTGACACGGTCAGACGCGAGCTTGGCACAAGCCCAAGCTGCTGAACAAGCAGCTTAGCAGTCCAACCAAGCAGCTCAACGGAGAACCAGACTCCTGACCAGATCAGCAAGCACCAGGCCACGTCCCAGTCAGCATGGTCAGAAGCTGTTGAACAAGCATCTTAGCGGTGAAGCAGGTGCGTTGAGCGGTGTCTACCAGACATAACTTAACCATCAAGAAAACCATGAAGTCATCCATGACCTCACCTCAATTAGCCCACCATAGGCTTTTTAGAAGTAGCTCACAATAGATGGTTTCATAGCCCACAACTAGCTTTGATGAGTCAAGTATAAGGAGGTGACAAAGCTACTTGATTAAGGGACCAAACCCATGATGAAGGGTTTGGTCAGCTGCTTAGCAGTCCAGCCAAGCAGTCGAGAAGCCTATAAATAAGAGACCATTTCATTCGAGCAATATATATCAAAAACACTTGAAACAAAGAAATCTCTCACTAGAAACCTCTCTCTGAAGTTCTCTCTTCATTTCTTAGTTTAGAGCTTTAATTTCAAGTAAGTTTTGTAGTTTTAGTTTAGAATTCAAGAGGAGAAAAGGAGAAGGCAAATGAGATGAAAAAAATC
>NW_017720127.1:0-3571 GCF_001865875.1 Lupinus angustifolius
TTCCTTGTGGTTTGACATAACCCTATACTATACTACAATTGAATCTTGAAAGAGGTGTAAATTGTAAAATAGTAAAGTGTTATCAATAAATTTATTTGTTGAAACACCTTTTAATATACAAAAGTGATGAAGCTAACTTACTAACTTTTATTTATTGTTATTTACATTCCACCATTTATTTATTCTATAATACCAACCTTCCTTATGGAAGAAGTTTGGTTTGTTAATAAAAGGAACCTGAAAGGGAGTAAATAAATTAATGTCACTTAAATTTATTATTCTTTTGTTCTTTATTTATTTATTTGTTTCTAAAAACTAACTATTCATCATTTTTGTACATTAGAATACCATTAAATCGGTGTTGTAATTTATTCCACAAAACCGAGATGATATTCAAAGGTGCTTAATAATTATGTAATAGGGGATTGCTTCGATACCATTTACTAGCGTTGGAATTTATTCTAACAAAGCCGTGATGAGGGAAAGAAGGAATAACTTATTCACATGATTATTAAAGAAGTAAGTTGTAACTGGAATAATATTGAAACCATTATACCGGTGTTCGAATTTATTTCAACAAAGCCGAGATGGCAAACAAAGAATAAAACCGATTTCACTTACTTAATCAAGTAAAAAAGGAAACACCGAGAAAATGAGAGGGAATTTAACCTTTCAACAAATTGGCACCTTTCTAAGGAATGATTTGTTGAGAGGGTAAAACAAAACCTCTCTCAAAAATATCTTTCAACATTCCATCTTTGCGCCAAAAACATAATTACCTCGACCCTATCTTACGATGAATTCTTCCGGGTGTCTCAATGTCAAAGTGCCAAGGAAATGTGGGACACTTTACAAGTGACTCACGAGGGCACTAGTGAGGTCAAGCGCACCAGGCTAAACGCGCTAACTCATGAATATGAATTATGTCGTATGCTACCGAGTGAATCGATTGGGGACATGCAAAAGCGATTCACTCACATTATTAATCATCTTATTGCTCTAGATAAAACGTTCACCAGAGGAGAACTCACTAACAATGTTTTACACTGTCTTGACAGGAGATGGCAACCTAAAGTGACGACAATCATGGGGTCCAAGGATCTAGATTCCATGCCTTTGGTAACACTCTTCGGAAAGCTTCAAGAGCATGAGATGGAGCTTGGGCGTCTGACCATGCATGAGGAGTCTGATCGTAAAAAGAAAGGAATATCTCTTAATATTACAATCCAATGAAGAGATAGAAAATGACGACTCTGATTCAGACATTGATGAGGAAACGCTAAATCTTCTTGTGCGAAAATTTGGAAAATTCTTAAAGAAGAAAGGAGGATTTAGACGATTCCAAAAGAGAGAAGCGCGAGAATTAACCAAGAAAGGCAAGACCAAGGAGCGCTTCACTTGCCATGAATATGGTACGCCGGGTCACATGAAGTTCTAGTGTCCCACTTACTTGAAGATAGTTTATTCAGAGAAGAGCACGCCCCGGGACTTCAAATCGAAGAAAGCATACATCGTATGGAATGTACCAGAGGAAGAAAAAACATCAAGCACCTCGGATGAAGAGGAGACCGCGAAGCTGTGCTTAATGACTATAACAGATGAGGCTTGCAGATCAGGTAGTAAGGATATTTCAGATGAGGTATATTCTAACACTTCATCCTCTTCTTCTGATTCTCCCACATATGATATTTTATATAGTACTTATGTTGAGATGCATGAAGAACTTAAGAAATTAGCAAAATTAAGTGCTGGTAGAAAAATAATAATTTTGCTAAATGATCAAAAAATAATTCCACTACAGAAAGAATTAGATGAACTAAAATTGGAAAATGAAACCCTAGATCTAATTTTTTCTTGTACTTCATGCGATTACTCTAAAAGTAACTAATGTCAAACTACTACTTGTGAGTCTTGTGAGGACTTGAAAAACGAAAATTTTAAACTATATGAAAAACTTGCAAAACTCACAAATAGTAAACATCAATTAGACACTCTGCTTAGTAGAACAAGAAACATTGGTGACCACGTTGGATTAGGGTATGTTCCCCCATCCCATAAAACTAGACCATATAGGAGACCTCTAACACGGCCATATAAAAATTTTAGTAAGAAAAATAGAGTCCCTACATGCTACTATTGTGGCACATATGGCCATACATTTTATTCCTATTACATAAGGAGATATGGGATACCTAGTGGCGTTTATGCTTGGGTAAGAAAGGGAGATAACTACCTTGTCACTAACAGAAAAGGACCCAACATAATTTGGGTACCTGAGACTAGCAGGTGATCTATTTTGCAGGTATCTCTTCGAACACACGGACAAAACTGGTATCTTGATAGCGGCTGTTCGAGACATATGACGGGGGACAAGTCAAAATTCCTAGACTTGTCATTGAAATAAAAGGGATTCGTCACCTATGGAGACAACAAAAAAGGAAGAATCTTACGCACCCAGAAGATTGGCAACTCAACCCACACGATAATCGAGAACGTTCTATGCGTAGAAGGATTGGAACATAACTTGTTGAGCATAAGCTAACTATGCAACAAAGGTAATCTTGTGTCTTTTGATTCTGATTGTTGTATCATTTGTGATGTATTATCTGATAATGTTAAATTTGTCGGATATCGGGTAAATAATATTTATATGGTTAATCTGGAGGATGTCACTTCTCTTTTTTCAAAATGTTTTATTTCAAAAGAAGATGACATCTGGCTTTGGCATAGACGCGTCGCCCACATTCATGTGAAGCATTTAGAAATTATCTAAAAATAATTTGGTAATTGGTCTTCCAAAACTCGATTTTCAAACTCAGGATTCTTGTGACATGTGTCAGAAATGTAAACAAGTAAAAAATTCCTTTAATAAAAAGAATGTGATATCCACTACTAGACCATTGGAGCTACTCCATATGGACTTGTTTGGACCGTTACAAATTATGAGTTTTGATGGGAGCTATTACGCTTTAGTTATTGTCGATGATTTTCTAGATTCACATGGACTTTATTTTTAGCATCAAAGAGCGATGCTTATAAATCTTTCAAATGTCTAGCCAAACAAATCCAAAACCAGTCTAACCTGAAAATTATTTACATTCAATCCGACCATGGCGGAGAATTCGAAAATCATAAATTTAATAAGTTTTGTAATAAGCATGGCATTATGCATCAGTTCTCAGCTCCTCGTACCCCTCAACAAAATGGAGTTGTTGAGAGGAAAAATAGAGTTCTAGAGGAACTCACGAGGACTATGCTAAATGAGAGTAAGGTCCTAAAATATTTCTGGGTTGATGTTGTTCACACAACCTGTTATGTAATAAGTCGAATACTACTAAGACCTACTTTTTCAAAAACACCTTATGAAATTCTTAAAGGTCGAAAACCGAATATTGCTCATCTTCATGCTTTCGGGTGCAAATGCTTTATTTTGAATAATGGAAAAAGATCTTCAAGAAAATTCGACTCAAAAGCTGATGAGGGCATATTCTTAGGGTATTCATTACATAGCAAGACATTCCATGTGTTTAATAAATATACCATGCAAGTAGAAGAGTCTATTCATGTTCAT